>NC_086444.1:567209170-567459170 GCF_028390025.1 Pseudophryne corroboree
ACTATTACCCCCTTCAGTACTCCTACTTACACTGCTAATCACTGCTCTGATAATGTAAAGACTGCTAGAGGAAGTAAGGGTGATCTATCATGGGCTGCACCTCCTCCTCAACAAGCAAGGTTATTGGAGTGCAATGGATATGGGAGGGAGCATAATTATTAAACTTTGCCTGATATTCATGCACAAACAGGAATGATGCAGGTGCAAATTGCATATTTATCAGAGTGGGTGTCCTAGCATAAATACATTGATAAATAGACCCCAAAAAATCATTCCTAATATGCAGCATTAGGGAATGATTCTTTTCAGAGCCCTACTACCACCTATTACTGCCCTATAGTTTTTTATAATGTGGTGAATGGGCAGTTGAAGCAGGAGCAGAATAATGAACCCTGTCGACTGAAGTAGGCGGTCTGGGTGGCTCGATTACATGATTCACCATGTTATAAAATGCCAGGAGTCGCAGCTTTGTGAAATGAGGATAAGGTCACAAATATGTAATCGTGGCTCCACCCCCTGACTCCTCCCACATGGATGTTCATTCCTGGAGGCTGCAGCTAAAATGCCACAACTACAGTATGCATAAAAGAAAAATATATCTGCAGTTTAAATTGTTCCTAATCAACTTTGAAAACATCTTTTGTTTCCAGACAACTTTTTTAGTCTGGAAAAAACTTGTGTTAAAAAAAAAAATGCATCTTTAAAAATATTTACAATTAATGAGAGTAAAAAAAGTAATTTGGTAACAGATTTTCTGATAAAGTTCTTACAGTAATAGCTGAAATTTCCCAGCTTACCTTCTAAACAAAAAAAAACGTATCTGATAAACACACTGGACAACAGGAGTTGGTTTTAAATTGTGGTTAAATTTATTTGTTGTAATCATTCAAATTGGATCAATTAATAGCAATGTAGTGGACAAATGAACAGATAACAGAATGAAGAAAAACGTATAATAAATCAAGCTCAACTCTCCTGCAAAAGCACATCTGTACGGGCTGTCAACTATTACTACAGAATATAAAAGGAGAGGGCACCCAGCTAATAATAATAACCAATGAAACTGCATTATTTCCGCCTCACAAAGGACAATAATCAAAACCAATGGCGTAGCTACCATAGGTGCAGGGAGTGCAGCTGCTATGGGGCTTAGAGCTAAGAGGGGCCCACCTTCCCTGTCAAAGTTACATGTGTTATATTAATTTGTCACCATTGTCGCATTCATTTGTCACCATTGTACATAGGGGCCCTTACAAACTTTTGCTTTGGGGCCAACAATATATCTAGTTATGCCCCTGGACCTGCTCATTGTAACGTGGTATAAAATGAACTGGAGGGCATTAGAACGTTACATAATATGAAGTGGGGGCACTGTAATGTGGCACAATATGAATTGGAGGCACTATAGTGTGGCATAATATGAACTGTGGAACTGTAATGTTGCATAATACAGTATGTACTGGGGAAACTGTATGTTATAATGTGAATTGGAGATACTGTGTGGCATAATGTGTACTGACAGCCCTACAATGTGACATAAGGTGAACTAGGACACTACTATGGTTCATAAAATAAACTAGGGCACTATTATTTTTAAGAAAATGAACTAGGGCATAAAATTAACAACTGCTGCTGAGCAGGGCCGTCTTAACAGCAGTGTAGGTCCCTGGGCACAGCAATGCACTAGGCCCCTTACCCATCCTTCAGCGGTAGGGGTGGGGGGTGCTATCAGTGGCAGCTTTGATGTCCCGCGGGCGGTAGGGGGTGTTCTATCTTCCGCTCAGCATGTAGGACCTAGAACAGTAATTTCTGCTAATTACTCCTTTACTATACAGATGGGGCTAAATTGTAGAAGGGGGCATTAGGCTGAATGAAGAAGCCCTGGTACATGACCTCCAAGGTTGTAGGAGGTGTTTAATATGTAGGGGAGGGGTGGATAGTGGAGTGGGCTAAATAGTTATAATTTTCCGGTGGGAAGGCAGCTTGCTTGACTGCAGATATGTCAAGTTCCTGAAAATATATTTCTTAGCTTTGAATGGGATAAAAAACTAGAGAGTCCCACCTTTCAGAAGGTCCTGGGGACTTGGGGATCAGAGTTCAGGAGCCAGAGCAATTCAACAACGAATATCTAAAACTGCATACCAGGCGTGTGGAGCTGGAGCAGGGACCAGCTGCTTGAAGGCTGATATCTCTGGTTCTGGGCATAGTAGAAACAAGCTGCCAGTGTCCACCTATTGGGGAGAGTCACAGCTTATGGCTTATACCTTCAGGAATACTCTAAGTCAGACAGAACCCGAGATATCTGTTTGGGAATAGCAATTAACAGGCTTGGATGGGGACCACTGCTTTCAAGTCGGATATCTCCGGTTCCGCAGGGCCAATTTAAAAAAATATGGTACCACTGGAAAGACGGGACCCTCAGCCAGCCCTCATACTCCTGGGGCCCTTGGGCAAGAGCCCACTGAGCCCATACGAAAAGACGGCCCTGCTGCTGAGAAGTGTCTCTCTAGAACCATTGTGACCAAAAATGTTGCTGTGGGGCCCACAAAGTTCTGGCTACGCCCCTGACCAAAACCAAAAGACATAACAAGGCATGGCAGGGAGAGATTTCCAGAAGCAAGAAGGGATTTCTCCAGTCTGTAGGCTCTAACATCCAGAAACACACTCCATATAGCCTGCATTCAGTTGATCAATGCAAATAATAAAACGGGGGAGGTAATACAAAGCATAAAGGGGCCCCACTTTTTCAACCTCCAGGTGTAACCCTGCTCAGTAACACTATGATGCTTTACACTCCTATGATCATGAAGTTACAACTGGTGATAGGTATAACTAAAGTAAACAAAGGAAAAAGAATGAAGATTCATCAAAGAAATATGTTTTGAAACTTCCTTTCCACTACTACTGTGAATTTGCTTAATTTCAGTTTATCCTGGGAAGGAGTCAGATGGACTGAAAAGTGTAGTCATTAAGGATTAATGTTATGTCTGTGTCCTGTGACCCGCCACATCGTTGCACTAGTGCAGGCATGGCCAGCTTTTTCAGTGGTGACATGCTGATATGTAGGAGTTGGAGTAATCAGGTAGTGTCCCAGAGGGTTAGGGCCGCGTTACCAGTGGCCAGGATCCCAGCAGTCAGCATCCTGACACCGGGATCCCGGGCGCAGAATGCGGTGGGGGCAAGCGCAATGAAGCACCTTGAGCGCAATGAAGCACCTTGCGGGCTCGGTGGCGAGCTGCGCTCACCACAGGTTTTATTTCCACTCTATGGGTGTCGTGGACACCCACGAGTGGGAATATTCCCTGTTAGTCGGCACGCCGACTGTCGAGATTTTCAGGGTTTGGGATGTAGTGGTCGGTATTACCCGGCGGTCTCCTGACCGCCGGGTACATAACTACATCCCGTCCCAGATATCCTGGGAGAGTAGGCAACTCAGGCCCATATTCATCAAGTTTTGGAGAGTGATACATTGTACAGTGATAAAGTACCAACCAATCAGCTCCTAACTGTCATTTTTCAAACACTGCATGTAACATGACAGTTGGGAGCTGATTGGCTAGAACTTTATCACCGTGCTATTTATCACTCTCCAAGGCTTGATGTATGAAATTATCTGTATTTAATTTATATCTATACAGACCTTGTGGCGCATTATTTTATATTCTCTTCAGTCTCCAGAAACTACACTTGGCCAAGGCTAGTTCAGGGAACTTGATGATGCAATGAAGTCCTAAGGCAAGTCCCAATTAAGCGCATAATTAACGCCATCATGTCCAGACGACTTCAGAAGAAAAAGATATGGGGGGCTAGCGTACATTTTTGGATGTCCCAAAATTTGGTAGTCTTACGGACATTGCAGGAAAGTATGATATAAACCAGTCAATTTTCCTAGTAATATTATTGAAATTATCATATTGCAATGTTTACTCAGCATGAGTGGTCTATAATCCGAACAGCTTTGTGTACAGCTGGGTGCTATGCAGAGCTGCAACACACCTTCCTTACAGTGCTGCAATCATTTCCTCATGTGGCTTTCCAGATGTTTCACTTTGTTTTATTTTAAAAACAATGAGGCACACTTTTATCCCCTTAGCTGCCAGTGGGATCTATTTGACATTATTTTGTATTATTATTATATTTGAAGTCACCTTATTATAAAGGAAACAAAATAACATATTTTTAACTATGCTTATTTTTATTAACTATAAAAGCAAAATGAAATACATACTGCAATAAAACTCTCTTTGTTCCAGAAAGGACAATGGGCATTAAAAAATAAAACGTTACTATGTTATTATTAATGGATGTTCTCTAAAACATGTAAGACATTCTACATTAGTGTGAAAAAAAGAGGTTTTAATACAACACACACACACACACACACACACACACACACACACACACACACACTGCACATGCTAGAACATGGCCTTTATCTTTGAAGAATTTTCTTGGAAATGACCTAATGCAGCAATATGATACATTTATTCATACTGAAAGAATAAACAACTTACAGTGGGAAAATTTGCTTTAGTCAGGGAAGTAACATCACAGAGGCATAACTAGGGTGTTCTCCGCTCAGGTGAAGATGAAGAATGGCGCCTCCCAGCCCCCACAACCCATTCCCAATTGGAGCGTGACTAAAAATAGGCATGGCCATATGCTTGAAGGACTGTGCTCACTGAAAATGGGGAGTGTCAACATGACACGCTACCTGCTTCTTATCATTCTAGAGGTGTGTACACACAGTGAGATAAATCTGTAAGATTTTGACTATATAGTCAAAATCTTATGAAAAGGTGTTAGGCAGCTTGCAATACAGATTCGATCCCGATGCGCGCTCCCGTGGGGTCGGTATCGTAAGGCTAGATAGCCTGTGCAGGCAGGTCAATCTTGACTATCTAGTGTACCATCTAGTAGAAAGTATAGTCAAAATTGGCACTTAGTCAAAATCGTACATAGACAAAATCTCCAGCACAGATAGTGAAAATCTGTATTATCTGTGCTATCTGGGCTCTGGGGGAGTTCAAGGGAAATCGCATAGTCAAAATAGCAGGTATATCACTGTGTGTACACACCTTAGGATCATTCCTTTCCATTCCATATGCACCTTACCTATATCATGGTTTCTCACATTGTGGAGCCTCTGAAGAAATGTATCCTCCCTGGGAAGATGGCATCTTCAATTCAGCATGGGTTGTAGTTGTGCGAAAAATTGCACAACTACAACACTTTACACTAACAAGCGGGGGGACGCCCAACTCAGTTCTCTTTGGGAGATCTGGGCCGGGTTTTAGTTAAGCTCAGATCAACAAAATTTCTGTGAATTTGGATTTCTGGAGAACTGACCCGCACCTCTCTAATATGGACATTTGCATTTTTTTCTAGTAAGTGGTGTTTTGTTCTGCACATGTGCACAATCATAGTTTTTTTGCATTTCATTTTTTTCTCTTCTCTTCTCTTCTCTTTAGAGGCAAAACAGGGCAGACAGGAGCGGGAAAGTCTAAACTGACTACAGTAAGGGTGCGTTAACGTAATGAAATACAAATAGAAGTATACACATCCACTGATATGCCTTTTAGGAAGGATACTTCTTGCAGGTGCTCTATGGCTGGGGCAACAATACATGAGGATGATGATGACATCAGCAGAACTACAGCGCCTTCTGTTTGGCTGATTATGTATTGACTCCTCTATAGAGTTGAGGCTATATTATATCAAATCATGGTAATCTACCCTATTTTCATAACTTAATTGACACTTTAATTTGGACTGTAGCAGGAATTTTTATTTTTTTATTTTAAAAGGCTAAAAACCATAGATTTTGTATTTAACTTAATTATTTATTTATTGTATTATTTGTCATTTGTATTGGTATTTATATTGAAAATGCAACTTAATTTATTATGAACTGAATACAATATTCTCTCTAAACTATATGATATTCCTCACATTATTGTATTGTGCAGAAATATGGTAATGTGACAACTAGCCATGTCAAGCCTCATCTCTGTATGCTTTATGTGCACTCCCTGTAGCTGATTCTGAGGGGCAGCTTTATTAAGCTCGGTGAAGTGATAAAGTGGAAGGTGATAAAGGACCAACCAATCAGATCCTAACTACCATGTCACAGTTTAATATGTGTTCAACTGACTATCGTTGTAGTGAATCATCTGTTTCATGTTAGCACAGTGGGTGGATGTGCATATTTATTTCATCTGTGTATTTTATTGTGAGAGAAAAAACAGCACATGCATTGAAGCTTAAAATTTACAATGTAATTATAGCAAGCTAGATAATTTATTAGAAACATATTCAAGAGTGGTTTGCTGTGTATGCTGTTACAGTAATGTGACTTCTTTCAGCAATACTATATATATAGCACAGACAAGCCAGTAGGGAGATAAAGGTATGGTACAAGAAGAAAGCCTCTGGGATAGATGGGATGACTTTTCATTGGAGTTCAGCTGCTTCATGTATATTAAGGATTGATTGCTCTTAAATTGAAGGACTGCTGTGCTAGGGTAGAGATGACTGAGGGGCTGATTTAGAGATGGACTCAGCCGCGCGTCTGTATGCAGCGGCCATGTCCCATCTGGTCTGTGCATGCACTGGTCGCTACCAGTCTCCTTGTGGCCGCATCCTGGAAGAATACGTCCGCAAGATGATTGACAGCGGCAGGCGTTTGGAGGCGGCGACGCTGCATTTAATGGGCGTGGTGGACCAAACGGGGGCATGCCGTGTCACACACAGCTGCCCCCATTCGGTCCACCACGCCCACAAAACAATAAAAAAAATGGCTGCGGGTGACCTGACAACGCAGCCAGACTGCGTTGCCAGGGGTCAACCGTAATTCAATGCATTCACAATGTCATGAGGCAGCATCGAACATCTGCTGTGTCAGTTACTGCTGACCATGTCTTGCACCTCCAGTCTACCCTGAACCATACAGGGGTATGCACTTCTTTCGCCCTGCACTGCAAGCCTACAGCAAGGGTCCTTCCCCTCTACCCCTCTATTGCCCCCAGTTATCTTGCTGCATCCTATTGGTTGGATGTCACCTTACTGGACACTGACTAACCCCCCAAAGTGGGGCATAGTTTGTAAGGGTACTATTAATGTGTGGCCTAATGCGTAAGGGAAATTACTGTGTGGCATTATGTATATGGGTTGGGGCTAAAATGCCGGTGGTTATGTGTATAAGGTATATTTCTACTGTGTGGTGTAATATGCATAAGGGGTACTTCTGTGTGGCATAATGAGCTATAAAGGGCATTAATACTGTGTGGTATAACATGTATATTGGATACTACTGTGTGGCATAATGGGGGGCATTTCTAGAATTAATATTACTAAGAATTTGTTATGGAGTGTTCACGCTGAAGGTGTAGTTAAGAAGGCCCAGCAGCATTTCTTTTTTTTAAAGGAAAATGAGTACCTCAGAAATGTGTAGGGAAATTTTATTGAAGTTTTATTCTTGTATTATTAAAAGTGTTTTTATCTATGGAATTGTTGTGTAGTTTAGTAACTCCACCCTTGGAGAATGTAAATCTCTTGAAAGGGTTGTTAAATCAGCGGGTAAAATGATTGGATTTAAGGGTGACAGGGAGAGGCAGAGGGTGACGGAGGGCGATAGAGGAAGACAAAGGGTGACTGGAAGAGGCAGAGGGTGTTAGAGGAATGAAGAAGGTGGCAGGGAGAGGCATAGGGTAACAGGGAGAGGTAATGGGTTTCAGAGGGAGACAGATGGTGACAGGGAGGCAGAGGGTGAGAAAGAGGGCAGCTGGAAACAGAGACAGAGCATGACAGGGCAGGCAGTTGGTGATGGAGAAGCAGAGGGTGATGGGAAGGCAGTGGATGTCAGGAAGAGGCTGGGGGTGACAGGGGGGGTCAGAGGATTAAGGGGAGTCAGAGGGTGATAGAGGAAAGCACTAGGTGACAGAGTAGGCAGAGGATGACAGGCAGGGGGTTCATTTTTAGAGGAATTTAGTGGGTGACATGGTGAGGCAGACAGTGACAGCTAGATAGGCGCACAGTCCGACCCTTACCATAGTGATACTTTACATGTGCCCCCTGTTCCCACTGAGGTAATCCCACCAGGCATGGAGCCACCAGGTGCTGCCTGCATCTCTCTCAAAGTCCCACCCACCAGTAGCACAAAACAGACTCTAATAGCACACACAGAATTCTGCTGTAGTACTGTTTTCACTGTAATACTACCTTGACCACAACCCCGGCTCTGATGCCATAGGGTCATACCGCTAGCTCTCCACTGGTCATTAGTCAAACCCTGTGGAAATCGTCAGGGAAAACAAGTTTCTGGTCTAAGCAGCCATTCTAATGGACCCCTTAGTTCCCAGGGGCCCCGGTGCAGTGCATCTGCTGCACTGCCGTTAGTTCTGCTCCTGGTTGCATCCAATGCACTTACATAGAAACATAGAAACATAGAATTTGACGGCAGATAAGAACCACTTGGCCCATCTAGTCTGCCCCTTTTTTATTTTATCCTTTAGGCAATCTCAACCCTTTTTTAACCTTAATTCTTTGTAAGGATATTCATATGCCTGTCCCAAGCATGTTTAAATTGCCGTACAGTCTTAGCCTCTACCACCTCTGATGGGAGGCTATTCCACTTATCCACTACCCTTTCTGTGAAGTAATTTTTCCTTAAATTTCCCCTGAACCTCCCCCCCTCCAGTCTCAATGTATGCCCTCGAGTTCTAATACTTCTTTTCCTTTGAAGAATGTTTCCCTCCTGAACTTTGTTAAGACCCTTGATATATTTGAAAGTTTCTATCATGTCCCCCCTTTCCCTTCTCTCCTCCAAACTATACATGTTAAGATCTTTTAGCCTTTCCGGTTAAGTTTTGTGATGTAGGCCATGCACCATTTTAGTTGCCCTTCTTTGTACACTTTCTAATGTATTTATATCCTTCTGGAGATAGGGTCTCCAGAACTGGACACAGTATTCCAGATGGGGCCGTACCAATGACCTATACAGTGGCATTATCACTTCTTTTTTCCTGCTACTGATTCCTCTCCCTATGCAACCAAGCATCTGACTTGCCTTTCTCATTGCTTTGTTGCATTGCTTTCCTGCCTTTAAGTCACTTGAAATAGTGACTCCTAAATCTCTTTCCTCCTCAGTAGTTTCCATTATAGTACCCTTGATACTATACTTAGCCTTTGGGTTTTTGAGACCCAAGTGCATGATTTTGCATTTTTTAGCATTAAACTGTAGTTGCCACGTTCTTGACCATTTCTCAAGCCTACCTAGGTCATTAATCAATTGTTTGACCCCTCCCGGTGTGTCTACCCTGTTGCATATCTTTGTATCATCTGCAAAAAGGCATATCTGCCCTTCAATACCATCTGCAATGTCACCAACAAAGATATTAAAGAGAACTGGACCAAGTACAGATCCCTGGGGTACTCCACTGGTAACATTTCCCTCCATAGATTGCACTCCATTAACTACGACTGTCTGTTTCCTATCCTGCAACCAGGTTCTTATCCATTTAACTGATTTATAATCCACCCCCAGGCTTTCAAGTTTATTTAGCAGTCTGCGATGTGGGACAGTGTCAAATGCCTTACTAAAGTCTAGATATGCTACATCTACAGCTCCCCCTTGATCTATTATTTTCATCACAGAGTCAAAAAAGTCAATAAGATTTGTTTGGCATGATCTCCCACCAGTAAATCCATGCTGTTTTGGATCCTGTAAGTTGTTTGATTTAAGATATTCCACTACTCTTTCTTTTAATAGTTTTTCCATTACTTTCCCTACTACTCATGTAAGGCTTACTGGTCTGCAGTTACTTGCTTCTTCCTTGCTTCCACTTTTGTGCAGTGGAACTACATTTGCTCTTTTCCAGTCCTCTGGAATAGCACCTGTATTTAGTGACTGGTTAAATAATTCTGTTAAAGGTGTAACCAGCACATCTTTTAGCTCTTTGAGTATCCTTGGGTGTATCCCATCTGGTCCCATTGATTTATCCACTTTTAGTTTTGAAAGTTCTGTTAGGACCTTCTCCTCTGTAAATGTATTTTCATCTACCTTATTTTTATGAATGTCCTTGCAACTTAACTGTGGCCCCATCCCTTCTTCTGTAGTAAATACTGAGCAAAAATAATTATTTAGGTGATCTGCTATTGCCTTGTCTCCCTCCACCAAATGCCCACTCTCTGTCTTAAGTCTTATTATTCCTCCATTTGATTTTCTCCTTTCACTTATATACTTAAAAAAAGTTTTGCCCCCTTTATCTACTGACTGAGCCATTTTCTCCTCAGCTTCTGTCTTTGCACGTCTGATCACTTTCTTAGCATCCTTCCGTCTGTCCAGATACACCTCTTTGTCGTTATTATTTTGAGTCTGTTTGTATTTCCTAAAAGCCATCTTTTTTGCTTTCACACTAGTTGATACTTCTTTTGTGAACCACACTGGCTTCCTTTTCCTGGTGCTTTTCCTAACCATTTTGATACAAAGGTCTGTTGCACTTAGCATTGCACTTTTCAGTTTTTTCCACCTCTCCTGCACTCCTTCCAAGTTCCTCCAGTCTGCCAATGAATCACTTAAACATCTCCCCATTTTTGCAAAGTCAGCATTTCTAAAATCCAACACCTTTGTTTTTGTGTGACAGGAGTTGGATCCTGTCTTTATACTAAACCATACTGCTTGATGATCACTGGATCCCAGGTGCTCACCCACATATATATCAGATATCCTATCACCATTTGTAAGAATTAGATCTAATATTGAGTCTTTGCGAGTGGGCTCCCTCACCAATTGCTTGAGAGATGCTCCCTGTAAGGAATGTAAAAATTTGCCACTTGTAGCTGAACTTGCAAAAGACCCCTCCCAATTTACATCAGGTAAATTAAAGTCTCCCATGATTATGACTTCTCCCTTAAAAGCCATTTTAGAGATGTCCAACAATAGGTTCCTGTCCAAATCCTGCCCCTGGCCTGGTGGTCTATAGATCACCCCAATGCGAATAATGTCCTTCTTCCCAGTTTCTATGGTGACCCAAAGGGCCTCAGTTTTGGCTTCAATATTTTGTATTAAAGTAGCATTTATGCTTTTTTTCACATACATTGCTACCCCTCCTCCTATTCTTCCTATTTTATCTTTCCTAAATAAATTGTATCCTGGTATAGCTAAGTCCCAGTCATGATTCTCATTGCACCAAGACTCTGTAATTGCCACAAAATCCAGGTTATCCCTTGTCATTATTGCAATTAGTTCTGGAATTTTGTCTCCTAAGCTCCTAGCATTTGCACACATAGCTTTAAGAATTTTGTCTGTGCATTTGTTATTAGTAGCCATGTCCAGAGCGTACAAAATAAATGACAAGTTTAAAGTTGAAATTACCTGTTTGGGGATGTTGCTCAGTATTTGTTTTCTTTTACTAATCGGTAATCATACTCTGTCCTTTACACCATGACTATACCTTACTAAATATAAAGACATAGTACACCTGACCACAATGGGTAAATGTTCAAAGGAGGTAATCACCAGTCAGTATGCAATAATAAACTGTTTCACTGAGCTACTTCCCCACACATGCAATGACATTTACAAGAAATCATTACATAAAGAAACATACATAAGTTTGCATAAGAGAGAACTGTAGTGAGCAGATTGGGGATGCCTTTTCATAGGTTTTTAAAAACAGATAATATGCATAAGATGAATTACATACTTTTGAGGCATTAAAGCAGTCCTTTTGTGGTAGTGTTGGTGTGCACTTGGTGTAATCAATACATTTACCAATTTTTTCCTCTGAGGATCAAGTAAAAAATAATAAAATTCAATGGGGTTTACTTAAGGAGAATACTGTAGTACTGAATCATGGCTTTTCTTTAGCAACATTGTATATAATTTAAGCTCATCTGTATACAAGTTGAGTATCCCATATCCAAATATTCCGAAATACGGAATATTCAGAAATACAGAATTTTTTGAGTGAGAGTGAGATAGTGAAACCTTTGTTTTCTGATGGCTCAATGTATACAAACTATGTTTAATACACAAAGGTATTAAAAATATTGTATTAAATGACCTTCAGGCTGTGTGCATAAGGTGTATATGAAACATAAATGAATTGTGTGACTGTACACACACTTTGCTTAATGCACAAAGTTATTAAAAATATTGGCTAAAATTACCTTCAGGCTGTTTATATAAGGTGTATATGAAACATAAATGCATTCTGTGCTTAGACTTGGGTCCCATCGCCATAATATTTCATTATGGTATCTAATTATTCCAAAATATGGAAAAATCCGATATCCAAAATACTTCTGGTCCCAAGCATTTTGAATAAGGGATATTCAACCTGTATATAAAAATGAATAACCCCCATAGTATTTTTGTCCAGATTGTGAGTCATATGTGTACCAAGTTTGGTGTAAATTGCTCCAGGGATTCCAGAGTTATGCCCAAAAACTATGGATTTTTACATGTCACTCCCTTCCCACCCCCAGCCCTAGGGGTGCTAGGGGTGTCTTACCCCAAAACAATTTTTTCCAGGCATTTTAGAGTTATGCACGAAAGCTATGCATTTTTTTTGGGCATAACTCTGGAATGCCTGGAGCAATTTACACCTAACTTGGTACACATATGACTCACAGTCTGGACAAAAATACTGTGGGGTAAGAAACCCATAGCACCCCTAGGGGTGGGAAGGGGATGACATGTAAAGATCCATCGTTTTTGGCATAACTCTGGAATGGCTCGAGCAATTTACACAGAGGCACACATGGGTAGGAGCAGAGGCACACATATGTAGAGGCAGAGGCACCCACAGGTAAGGATAGAGGCACACACAGGTAGGGGCAGAGGCACCCACGGGTAGGGGTAGAGGCACCCATGGGTAGGGGCAGAGGCACCTACAGGTAAGGATAGAGGCACACACGGGTAGAGGCAAAGGCACACATGGGTAGGGGCATAGGCATACGGGTAGGAGCAGAGGCACCTATGGGTAAGGCCAGATGTACACATGGGTAGGGGCAGAGGCACACACGGGTGGGGGCAGAGGCATACTTTAGTTTCGAAGCTAAGCAAGGAGACCTAGGGCCCTTTGAAATAGAGTCAGCCTGCAAACCTTACATATTTAACATACAGTGGGCGGAGCTTGGCCTGTCATCCCAGCATTTACAGCACTGAGCAGGGCAGCATCAGAGGCGGGACGGGGCAGAGAGGAGTTGGATTATTCTCCTCAGCACCAGCATTTTGACAGCATCAATCCGGGGAAGCCCAGAGGTGCGGCCGACAAAGATTGGCATTATCCTCTAAATTCCGTAGCGAAGCGAAGTTTGAAAATAAAGTTCTTTCTATATGTTAGTTTACTGGGGGAAAAAAATATTTTAAAATTTGCTTTCATTTAAATAAAGTATTCAAGACCATACATATTTGTTTAAAACTAACTGGAATTAATGTGATATGTTATGTAAATAAGCATGAAAAATGCTTATACAGAATATATAAAAAGGATGTACATAATCACTCATGGAACACAGCAATTTATTTATAGTCTTACAAAGAAAAGGAAAATGACTAAATTTCATAAACAGTTTAATACTTATTTTACATAATAGGAAGTAAAGTATATATTTTATTTTCCTAGAAATAAAGTCTAATGTGTTCTTGGAAATGTTATGAATTAGAACACATTTTAAACATGCTGTTTGCATTTTCTTCCACATCTGGATTAGGTGTTTTTAGGAAACAAATACAAGAAATTCTATATATTTGTGAGTACATATGTCGAGCAGAATTCTTCTAATGTTTGGCGTATCTAAGAAGACAACCACCCCAGGAGATACCTAAACAGCTACCTGAATTTCAAGACATGCTCCATATAAATCTGGTTCTTTAATATTGACCCACAATGCAGAAATGTTGGGGACAGGTCTGTAGACCAAAATCGTTAGCACATGCGTAGACATGAAATCCAAGACTACAGTTTCTGTCTGTTATATATCCAAAAATCCATTTATTCATTACAAGGTACACAGATAACATGTTCATCTTGTGGATAGGGTCTAAAAAAGAGGGGAAGGAAGAGAGAGGAACAGCAGAAATTGAGTACATTGATGTACAAACCAGATATGGAAAAAAAGGGAGTGACCACTGCTTGGGGATAAAAGGATTTACTGTCCCCCCTCCCCCCAAAAAAATGGATAAAAGTCTATGAAATACCTTATGAGAGATTAATGGGATGCTGTCTCAACAATATAAATGGATGAGTGATGTTGAGTACGTTTCTTCATTAGTGTGGCACCAAAAAGGGCGATGAATAGATATTACCAGTTCAGAAGTGGGATGGTTCTAACCTTAATGGGTGTGAGGATCCCAATAGTTGAAAACTGAACTAATCTCTATAGGGGAAAGATATGAAGTGGAAAAATATTTCAGTAATCAGGTGGTTGTGTCAAATGGGACTGCCGTGATGGGCAACAGACAGGGTAGGTCCACGGTGACCAGGAGGAAGGTTATCTCCATGGTGTAACTGAGTGCCAGTTCTAGGTAATAGCCCACAATGGTACTGCCAATGTATTGCCAGTGGTAATGCCAGTGTATTGGATTCAGATGGACACTTTGTGAAAAATACAAGAGCACGGTTCCAGTGGAGATAGAGGTTAGCAGGATGGTCCAATGGTAGGGGTAAAGCAGCCTACTGCATTTTGTGAAGCTCCGTCAACTTCAGCAGGGTCTAAAAAGAAATTGTGTCTGCCATGGACCAGATACTTTAACCAGTGTACTTTAATGCCAATGTAAGCTTGTCAACGTGTATAAGGATGGAACTAGAAAATCTAGTTTGATCTCAAAAACACCATACCCAGAACCACTTGCAAGCGTTTGCAAGCAAAATCAGCGTCTCTTGCTCACTACCTGCTGTAGCAACTCAAGAGGGTCAGAGGTTACTCCTCCATTCAACTGCACCACTATAATTGCTTTTTTTATGCTAATAGTCTATTTATCGTCATAGCACACTCTGTAGAGAGCAGACAAATTGCCAAATGAAAGGAAATATTGCCTCATTTTCACACCTGAAAAAATAATGACATCCTAAATTATTTTTGAGTCAAAAAACTTTAATTGAGTTCTTAGTATTAATAAAGAAAGGAGTGGCAAGACAGAACCTGGTGTTTCCCTTTTGAGTGTTTCCCTTAGACCCTGTTGTCTTTTTTTAGTTTTACTTGATTTAAGAGAAGTCTGTCGCTGAGTTCCACTTATCATAATAGGCTGCCCAAACAGGAGCTACAGATAAATTGAACTGGGCTTTACTACCCCACTACTTTCTACTTGTACTAAACAAGGACAGTGAAATTATCAGCTTCCTCTATAGATGGCATGTAAAATAGTAGTAATAATCAACCTACCTACCTATATAAAATATATTGTACTATTTCCTCTATATTGTTAAGACCAATGTCCCTCAGAAACCAGTGATATAGGCACCAATACTCATAGCATTTCCTATTTAATGTAAGAGCTTTACTTTCCTTCAGACAGGTTGGGTATGAGTTACTGGCGGCTGGGATCCCGGCGTTCAGCATCCCGACGCTGGGAATCCCGGGAGCGGGGTGCCGGTGCGGGTGAGTGCAACGAGTCCCCTTGCAGGCTTGCTGCATTCGCCACACTGCAGGCTCGGTGGTGAGCTGCGCTCGCAAAGTTTATATTCCCACTCTATGGGTGTCATGGACATCCACAAGTGGGAATAGTCCTTGCTAGTCGGCATACCGCCTGTCGGGATTATGGGGGTGCGGGATGTAAGTGCCAGTAATGTGACGGGTGGTCTCCTGGCACATAACTACATCCCCTTCAGACATTTAGTGCTCTGTGCATGCTCTCCTGCATCTTTTAGAATATATACTGCTTTTGTACTAAGCTTCCATGTGTGCTTTTAGTCAAGTATTTATTTTATATGAGGCAGCAGGGGTGTTTTTTATTGGTTGCTATGGGATATTACATAAAATCTGGCAGCCCTGAGACAATCTGGTGGCAACAGGAGTTTGAGATACCAAAGCATCTTCTTCTTTCCCTGTGTGCAGCCTACTGTTTCCATGCTTGTACAGTGGACTTTCAGGAAACGCAAGAAAGCAGGTGGAATATGATGTCAGCAGAAAAAGATGCTGAATCACTCTGGTACCCCAAAGACACTTCCACAAATCCCTCCTATAACTCTCCCTCTGTCTTACAGTAGGCTCCCAAGTTCACAACTGTCTAACAACTGAATAAAAAACTTCAAACCCTTGTGCAAAGAAACTTGCTTCACGTATTGCCCTATAATATACTAAGCAAGTAAGCAGCAATAAACAGTTAACTAGTAATATATTTATTTATACGCAAATAAATACAGCAAAGAAGAATTACTGTACAAAGGTATTTTGAATCCAAAGTGGGAGCCAGGATATACAAGGGCCAATGCAGTGGAAATCTTTTTCAATTATTATAGAATGTGATGACCTTTCTTTGATGTGATCTGCGGAGAATGACAGCTATGCCTCAGCTTTCAGGTTCACTGTACTTGTGTTCAGTCTCGCGTTTTATGATAGATACGATTACATGACAGAAGAAGGTTCCCTTATTAGCTATGTACACTGAAGAGAAACAAAGGAGGGTAGCCTATTGCCAATATACCTACAGGTCATTGTCAGCAGAGAAAGCGACACTTTGCTACATTAATCAGGTTACTGGCAGTACTTTGAACACAGCAATTTTGCTGTATTTAATTGATTATGTTGCAAATTTTGAACATAAGTTACATAACACATTTTTCATTTTGACATGTGCATTAATATAGACAAATGGTTTGATATGCTTAAATGTGCTGTGCTATGCCATAGCCACTCCACCCAAACAGTGTGCATCCACATAGCGTGTGTCTGAGCTGGCCACCTCACCTGCCATGTCATTTGTTGCAAATAAATCTTCTCCATCTGTATGTGGTGTAATTATTCTATACATTTACATTAAAAGGATCATTAGTTCTATGGCTGGCAATTTTGGCCACCTGCCTGTCTTTGCAGATCTACTACAGTAGATTGGTCCATCTACTTTATACATAATGGAAGTAAAATGTACAAGTCGGTTTCACGCATGCCCAGAAAATGGGCGCATGTGTATGCAGACATAGAGATGTGCGGCGCGCACTTTTCGTGTTTTGTGTTTTGGTTCTAATTCCTCGCTCGTGTTTTGGTTTTGGCTTGTTTTTGCCAAAACCACCCTTTCGTGTTTTGGTTTTGGTTTTGGATCTGGATGTTTTTTTAAAAACAACAACATAAAAACAGCTAAAATCAAATAATTTGGGGGTAATTTTGGTCCTACGGTGTTATTAACCTCAATAACATTAATTTGCACTCATTTCCAGTCTATTCTGAACACCTCACAATATTGTTTTTAGGCCTAAAAGTTGCACCGAGGTGGCTGTATAACTAAGCTAAGCGACACAAGTGTGCGGCACAAATACCTTGCCCATATAGGAGTGGCACTGCAGTGGCAGACAGGATGGCAGATTTAAAAAATAGGCCCCAAACAGCACATGATGCAAAGAAGAAAAAGAGGTGCAATGAGGTAGCGGGATGACTAAGCTAAGCGACACAAGTGTGCGGCACAAACACCTGGCCCATCTAGGAGTGGCACTGCAGTTGCAGACAGGATGGCACTTAAAAAAACTAGGCCCCAAACAGCACATCATGCAAAGAAGTAAAAGAGGTGCAATGAGGTAGCTGTATGGCTAAGCTAAACGACACAAGTGTGCGGCACAAACACCTGGCCCATCTAGGAGTGGCAATGCAGTGTCAGACAGGATGGTCTTTAAAAAACTAGGCCTCAAGCAGCACATCATGCAAAGAAGAAAAAGAGGTGCAATTATGTAGCTGTATGACTAAGCTAAGGGACACAAGTGTGCGGCACAAACAACATGGGACGTGTTGGAACTTTCCCAGATGTAATACATGCACAATATTGGTGGCACAGGATAGCGTACCCCTAAACCAAACACACACACGGCAAAGCCTATAAAATTTGGATAATAATAACCCTTTTATTTAAAGCTATAATAATAATATGCAGTACAGGCAAGCATACCCCTACACCTCACAGGGCAAACCCTGTAAAAATTATTTGGATTATATATTAACAACCCCTTTATTTGGAGTAAATAATATTCAGCACAGGACAGCACCACTGAACTTATATGGCAGCACCACTGGACTGGACTTGTACGGAATTATATGGACTTATATGGAATTATACGGCAGGATCACTGTAATTATACGGCAGGATCACTGGAATTATACGCCAGTACCACTGTAATTATACGGCAGGATCACTGGACTTATACGCCAGTACCACTGTAATTATACGGCAGGATCACTGGACTTATACAGCAGGATCACTGGAATTATACTGCAGGATCACTGGATTTATACGGCAGGACCGCTAGACATATACAGCAGTACCACTGGACATAAACGGCAGTACCACTGGACATATACGGCAGCACAGGGACACCACCACTGGACTGATGCAGGAGAACACAGCACCACTGCAATGGACTGGACTTATACAGCAGCACTGGACATATGGCAGCAGAGGACACCACTGTGACTGGTCACTGGACTGACTGATGCACAGGACACTACCACTGGTCTGATGCAGGACAACACAGCAACACTGTAAGTAACTTGTTATTATACAGCAGCACTGGACATATGGCAGCAGAGGACACCACTGTGACTGGTCATTGGACTGACTGATGCACAGGACACTACCACTGGTCTGATGCAGAACAACACAGCAACACTGTAAGTGACAAGTTATTATTATACAGCAGCACTGGACATATGGCAGCAGAGGACACCACTGTGACTGGTCATTGGACTGACTGATGCACAGGGCACTACCACTGGTCTGATGCAGGACAACACAGCAACACTGTAAGTGACTTGTTATTATTATACAGCAGCACTGGACATATGGCAGCAGAGGACACCACTGTGACTGGTCATTGGACTGACTGATGCACAGGGCACTACCACTGGTCTGATGCAGGACAACACAGCGACACTGTAAGGGACTTGTTATTATACAGCAGCACTGGACAAATGGCAGCAGAGGACACCGCTGTGACTGGTCACTGGACTGACTGATGCACAGGACACTACCACTGGTCTGATGCAGGACAACACAGCAACACTGTAAGGGACTTATTATACAGCAGCACTGGACATATGGCAGCAGAAGACACCACTGTGACTGGACTGATGCAGCACAATACACCACCACTGAACTTATGCAGCACAACACAGCACCCTATACAGCAGCACTGGACACTACCACTGGTCTGATGCAGGACAACACAGCAACACTGTAAGGGACTTATTATACAGCAGCACTAGACATATGGCAGCAGAGGACACAACCACTGTTACTGGACAGATGCAGCACAAGACACAGACACTGAGGACACTGAGAGAACGGAGACACGTCCTCTCTCTACACTCTACAATGCCGGAGTGAAAATGGCGGCGACGCGTGGCTCCTTATATGGAATCCAAACCCCGCGAGAATCCGACAGCGGGATGATGTCGTTTTGCTTCTTTCTGGTTTCCGAGTCAGGCGGGAAAACCCAAGCCTGACTCGGAACCGGGCTTGGAGCATGAAGTCCGGTTTTGTTCGGTTCTCTGATTCTCTAATTTACATGAATCTGACAACTGTAGAGGTGGTAAGTCTTATGTAGGCAAATATATCAAGGACCTATTTGCAGAACTGCAAAGAGATGAACTGTAGACTGGCACAAAGTTGCATAATTTGCAGGTACTTGAGGAATGGTGCAAATATACATTGATGCTGTGCTTTTTTCTCTAAAAAAATATCAGTATTATGAAAAAAGGTAATCAGGGCCGATGCTAGGGTGTTCGACGCTCCCCTGCAAACTAAAATTGTGCGCCCTCCCATATCCCATAAAGGGACAGCGAATGCCAAAGCGCACTCCGCAAATAAGGGTGTAATCTCACAAGGAAGGGATGTAGCCACACAATAGTACCTCCAATTTAAATTATGCCATACAACAGCACAATCCTGTTCACATTACATTGCACGTAGTCCCTCTGATTCATATTACACCATATAGTTGTGTATCTTATACACATTACGCCACACAGTAGTTCCCCTTATACACATCACTACGTTTACATGCTCACAGTAAAATGTAAGCACATTAATAGTTTAATACAGAATAATCTAATTGCTATAGGTAACATTACTGTATACTGTAAGACTACTGTATTTAATCAGAAGTAAATTGGAAAAATAAAACATTGCTGTATTAACTAGTATAGCCAAGGATTTATCCAGGGACAAAACAAATACCCCTTTCACATCGCAAAAATAACTTGGTATCGAACCTGGCATATTGCTGGGTTAACGCGTGTCACTGTGCGATGTGAAAAGCCCCTTTCACATCGCAAACCCAGGTCAGATCCGGGATTTGAACACAGCTCTGACCCGAGTAAGAGACGTTCACATCGTAATATTGACCTGGTTTATTCACGGGTAACTGCCATGTTGGTGTATTTTTGCTCAACTCGGGGTAACCCATGTTAAAACCAGTGTGATGTCATTTTAAAAGCACTCGATTGGTTCCCAGTTTTCTACAAGAAAGGGAGGGGCCTGGGGAATGCTCACAGTGCAGCAATCATGGCCGACAGAGTACATGTCCCAGCACAGAGCACGGAATTCATGATTGACTCAGCTGTACTGCTGCTGGATTCAGGCTGTGAGAGGTTATTACAGCTTCTCACTGTCTGTAGCTTCTTCTGCAGCTATTTAACAAGACAGAGGAGGTTGAATTTTTGGGCTGAAAGGGTTATTTTGCAGAGACAATATCTGCGTAGGTGGAGATCTCTCCTGAACCTCCACCTCTCTTCTGACCGAAGATTGTGGTCCAGACAACGACAGCATGGCCAAGCGTTCATGCACAGCGTCCTTAATTTTCAGGATATCCAGTGGAAGTCACACTTCAGGATGTCACGGCAGACCTTCCATTATCTCTTGGAACTATTGACCCCAACACTCGCTAGGCAGACCACAAACTTCCGTACACCCATAGAGCCAAGTAGGAGGCTAGCGATAGCATTGTGGTGGTACCCCACTCCTGGTGAATATCACACCCTGTCGTGCCTATTTGGTGTGGGCATATCAACAGTGTGCAACATTGTTTATGAAGTCACACGGGCACTGGTGCAAAGTTTATGCCATCGATTTATTTGTCTACCCCAAGGTCAGAGCTTACAGGACACCATAAATGGTTTCAAGACCCACGGATATCCGCAATGCGCAGTTGCAATTGATGGTACCCACATTCCTATCATAGCCCCTCACGAAAACCATGCTGATTATTACAACCGAAAAGGGTGGCGTTCGATAGTTTTACAGGCTGTGGTGGATCATAAATATTGGTAAAAATGTTCTATGCTTTTTTTTTATTTGCATTTATATTTCTAGATTTCCCAACTAATTTTTTTTGTTTCCCTGCTTCATACAGTAGATGTATTAATCGATTGGCCTGGATGGGCACATGATGCTCAGGTACTTGCCAATTCTGAACTGTTTTGGCTAGCAGAGAAAAACTAAGGCAGCTGGCTTTTCCCTAGAGAGGTAAGTACATTTTCTCTTTTTAACTATTTTATTATAGCAGGCCCTGTTGTTCATGCATACTGTATATATGACGTCCTGAGCATTAATAATAAGAATTTACTTACCGATAATTCTATTTCTCGGAGTCCGTAGTGGATGCTGGGGTTCCTGAAAGGACCATGGGGAATAGCGGCTCCGCAGGAGACAGGGCACAAAAAAGTAAAGCTTTTACCAGATCAGGTGGTGTGCACTGGCTCCTCCCCCCACGACCCTCCTCCAGACTCCAGTTAGGTACTGTGCCCGGACGAGCGTACACAATAAGGGAGGCAATTTGAATCCCGGGTAAGACTCATACCAGCCACACCAATCACACCGTACAACTTGTGATCTAAACCCAGTTAACAGTATGATAACAGAAAGAGCCTCTTAAAGATGGCTCCTTAACAATATAACCCGAATTTGTTAACAATAACTATGTACAGTATTGCAGATAATCCGCACTTGGGATGGGCGCCCAGCATCCACTACGGACTCCGAGAAATAGAATTATCGGTAAGTAAATTCTTATTTTCTCTATCGTCCTAAGTGGATGCTGGGGTTCCTGAAAGGACCATGGGGATTATACCAAAGCTCCCAAACGGGCGGGAGAGTGCGGATGACTCTGCAGCACCGAATGAGAGAATTCCAAGTCCTCTTTTGCCAGGGTATCAAATTTGTAGAATTTTACAAACGTGTTTTCCCCCGACCACGTAGCTGCTCGACAGAATTGTAATGCCGAGACCCCTCGGGCAGCCGCCCAAGATGAGCCCACCTTCCTTGTGGAATGGGCCTTAACAGATTTAGGCTGTGGCAGGCCTGCCACAGAATGAGCAAGTTGAATTGTGTTACAAATCCAACGAGCAATCGTCTGCTTAGAAGCAGGGGCACCCAACTTGTTGGGTGCATATAGTATCAACAGCGAGTCAGATTTTCTGACTTCAGCCGTCCTTGAAATGTATATTTTTAAGGCTCTGACAACGTCCAACAACTTGGAGTCCTCCAAGTCGCCAGTGGCCGCAGGCACCACAATAGGTTGGTTCAGGTGAAACGCTGATACCACCTTAGGGAGAAAATGCGGACGAGTCCTCAGTTCTGCCCTATCCGAATGGAAGATTAGATAAGGGCTTTTATAAGATAAAGCCGCCAATTCAGATACTCTCCTGGCGGAAGCCAGGGCCAGTAACATAGTCACTTTCCATGTGAGATATTTAAAATCCACCTTTTTCAATGGTTCAAACCAATGGGATTTGAGGAAATCTAAAACTACATTTAGATCCCACGGTGCCACCGGAGGCACCACAGGAGGCTGTATATGCAGTACTCCTTTAACAAAAGTCTGTACCTCAGGAACTGAGGCCAATTCTTTTTGGAAGAATATTGACAGGGCCGAAATTTGAACCTTAATAGATCTCAATTTGAGACCCATAGACAATCCTGATTGTAGGAAATGTAGGAAACGACCCAGTTGAAATTCCTCCGTCGGAACACTCCGATCCTCGCACCACGCGACATATTTTCGCCAAATGCGGTGATAATGTTTCGCGGTGACTTCCTTCCTTGCCTTAATCAAGGTAGGAATGACTTCTTCTGGAATGCCTTTCCCTTTTAGGATCTGGCGTTCAACCGCCATGCCGTCAAACGCAGCCGCGGTAAGTCTTGAAAGAGACAGGGACCCTGTTGTAGCAGGTCCCTTCTCAGAAGTAGAGGGCACGGGTCGTCCGTGACCAACTCTTGAAGTTCCGGGTACCAAGTCCTTCTTGGCCAATCCGGAGCCACTAGTATTGTTCTTACTCCTCCTCACCGTATAATCTTCAATACCTTTGGTATGAGAGGCAGAGGAGGAAACACATATACTGATTTGTACACCCAAGGTGTTACCAGTGCGTCCACAGCTATTGCCTGTGGATCTCTTGACCTGGCGCAATACTTGTCCAGTTTCTTGTTGAGGCGAGACGCCATCATGTCTACCATTGGTCTTTCCCAACAGTTTATTAGCATGTGGAAGACTTCTGGATGAAGACCCCCCTCTCCCGGGTGAATATCGTGTCTGCTGAGGAAGTCTGCTTCCCAGTTGTCCACGCCCGGGAAGAACACTGCTGACAGTGCTATTACGTGATTCTCCGCCCAGCGAAGAATCTTGGCAGCTTCTGCCATTGCACTCCTGCTTCTTGTGCCGCCCTGTCTGTTTACATGGGCGACCGCCGTGATGTTGTCCGACTGAATCAACACCGGTTTTCCTTGCAGGAGTGGTTCCGCCTGGCTTAGAGCATTTTAGATTGCTCTTAGTACCAGAATGTTTATGTGAAGAGACTTTTCCAGGTTCGTCCATACCCCCTGGAAGTTTCTTCCTTGTGTGACTGCTCCCCAACCTCTCAGGCTGGCGTCCGTGGTCACCAGGATCAAATCCTGTATGCCGAATCTGCGGCCCTCCAATAGATGAGCCTTTTGCAACCACCACAGAAGATATACCCTTGTCCTTGGCGACAGGGTTATTCGCAGGTGCATCTGAGGATGCGACCCTGACCATTTGTCCAACAGATCCCTTTGGAAAATTCTTGCATGGAATCTGCCGAATGGAATTGCTTCGTAAAAAGCCACCATTTTTCCCAGGACTCTTGTGCATTGATGTACAGACACCTTTCCTGGTTTTAGGAGGTTCCTGACAGGTCGGATAACTCCTTGGCTTTTTCCTCGGGAAGAAAAACCTTTTTCTGAACCGTGTCCAGAATCATCCCTAGGAACAGCAGACGTATCGTCGGAAAACAGCTGCGATTCTTGGAATATTTAGAATCCAGTCGTGCCGTCGAAGAACTACTTTAGATAGTGCTCTTCCGACCTCCAACTGTTCTCTGGAACTTGCCCTTTTTAGGTCGTGCAAGTAAGGGATAATTTAGATGCCTTTTTTCTTTGAAGAAACATCTTTTCGGCCATTACCTTGGTAAAAAGGCCCGGGGTGCCGTGGATAATTCAAACGGCATCGTCTGAAACTGATATTGACAGTTCTGTACCACGAACCAGAGGTACCCTTGATGAGAAGGACAAAATTTGGACATGGAGGTAATCCTTGATGTCCAGGGACACCATATAGTCCCCTTTTTTCCGGTTCGCTATCACTGCTCTGAGTGACTTTATCTCGATTTGAACCTTTTATGTAAGTGTTCAAAACATTTTAGATTTAGACTATGTGTCACCAAGCCGTCTGGCTTCAGTACCACAATATAGTGTGGAAAAATAATACCCTTTTCCTTGTCGTAGGAGGGGTACTTTGATTATCACCTGCTGGATATACAGCTTGTGAATTGTTTCCAATGCTGCCTCCCTGTCGGAGGGAGCCGTTGGTAAAGCAGACTTCAGGAACCTGCGAGGAGAAGATGTCTCGACTCTCCAATCTTTACCCCTGGGATAATACTCGTACGATCTAGGGGTCAACTTGCGAGTGATCCCACTGCGCCCTGAGACTCTTGAGACTACCCCCCCACCTTGAGTCCGCTTGCACGGCCCCAGCGTCATGCTGAGGACTTGGCAGACGCGGTGGAGGGCTTCTTTTCCTGGGAAAGGGCTGCCTGCTGCAGTCTACTTCCCTTACCTCTATGTCTGGGCAGATATGACTGGCCTTTTGCCTGCATGCCCTCATGGGAAAGGAAAGATTGAGGCTGAAAAGACGGTGTCTTTTTTAGCTGAGATGTAACTTGGGTTAAAAAAGGTTGGATTTCCCAGCTGTTGCTGTGGTCCCCAGGTCCGATGGACCGACCCCCAAATAACTCCTTCCCTTTATACAGCAATACTTCCATCTGCCGTATGGGATCTGTATCACCTGACCACTGTCGTGTCCCTGACATCTTCTGGGAGATATGGACAACGCACTTATCTTGATGCCAGAGAGCAAATATCCCTCTGTGCATCTCACATACATATATATAGAATGCATCCTATTAAATGCTCTACATGAATAAAATATTTTCAGTCAGGGAATCCGACCAAGCCAACCCAGCACTGCATCTCCAGGCTGATGGCGATCGCTGGTCGCAGTATAACCACCGTATGTGTGTATATACTTTTTAGGATATTTTTCCAGCTTCCTATCAGCTGGCTCCTTGAGGGCGGCCGTATCTGGAGACGGTAACGCCACTTGATAAGCGTGTGAGCGCCTTATCACCCTAAGGGGTGTTTCCCAACGTACCCTAATTTCTGGCGGGAAAGGGTATAACGCCAATATTTGCTATCGGGGTAACCCTACGCATCATCACACACTTCATTTTATTTTATCTGATTCAGGAAAAACTACAGGTAGTTTTTTCCACTCCCACATTCTTGTGGTACTTGTAGTATCAGAAACACGTAACACCTCCTTCATTGCCCTTAACGTGTGGCCCTAATGAGAAATACGTTTGTTTATTCACCGTCGACACTGTATTCAGTGTCCGTGTCTGTGTCTGTGTCGACCGACTGAGGTAAATGGGCGTTTTTAAAACCCCTGACGGTGTTTCTGAGACGCCTGGACCGGTCCTAATAGATTGTCGGCCGTCTCATGTCGTCAACCGACCTTGCAGCGTGTTGACATTCTCACGTAATTCTCTAAATAAGCCATCCATTCCGGTGTCGACTCCCTAGAGAGTGACATCACCATTACAGGCAATTTCTCCGCCTCCTCACCAACATCGTCCTCATACATGTCGACACACACGTACCGACACACAGCACACACACCGGGAATGCTCTGACAGAGGACAGGACCCACTAGCCCTTTGGGGAGACAGAGGGAGAGTCTGCCAGCACACACCAAAAACGCTATAATTATATAGGGACAACCTTATATAAGTGTTTCTCCCTTATAGCATCTTTTATATATATACAATATCGCCAAAATCAGTGCCCCCCCTCTCTGTTTTAACCCTGTTTCTGTAGTGCAGTGCAGGGGAGAGCCTGGGAGCCTTCTCTCCAGCTTTTCTGTGAGAGAAAATGGCGCTGTGTGCTGAGGAGATAGGCCCCGCCCCTTTTACGGCGGGCTCGTCTCCCGCTATTTTTGAAGTTAGGCAGGGGTTAAATATCTCCATATAGCCTCTGTGGGCTATATGTGAGGTATTTTTTGCCTCTAATAAGGTTTTTATTTGCCTCTCAGAGCGCCCCCCCCAGCGCTCTGCACCCTCAGTGACTGTTGTGTGAAGTGTGCTGAGAGGAAAATGGCGCACAGCTGCAGTGCTGTGCGCTACCTTTATGAAGACTCAGGAGTCTTCAGCCGCCGATTTTGGACCTCTTCTCTCTTCAGCGTCTGCAAGGGGGCCGGCGGCGCGGCTCCGGTGACCATCCAGGCTGTACCTGTGATCGTCCCTCTGGAGCTAGTGTCCAGTAGCCAAGCAGCAAATCCACTCTGCACGCAGGTGAGTTCACTACTTCTCCCCTAAGTCCCTCGTTGCAGTGATCCTGTTGCCAGCAGGACTCACTGTAAAGTAAAAAACCTAAGCTAAACTTTCTCTAAGCAGCTCTTTAGGAGAGCCACCTAGATTGCACCCTTCTCGTTCGGGCACAAAATCTAACTGGAGTCTGGAGGAGGGTCGTGGGGGGAGGAGCCAGTGCACACCACCTGATCTGGTAAAAGCTTTACTTTTTTGTGCCCTGTCTCCTGCGGAGCCGCTATTCCCCATGGTCCTTTCAGGAACCCCAGCATCCACTTAGGACGATAGAGAAATAGGGGATAATGTTTCCTAAATAATGTGATTCCATCATTGCACCGAAATATTCCATCTTACCCGCAAACACCAACACCCCATCTGTGGCCACCAGTCTGCCCGTCACGGAGGAATCTGCTCCTATGATATTCTTAATGTAATTTTTATATTCTTTGTATAGAACCATTGATGGAGTGAAAGTACTGGTCCATAATTGGTGATTCAGCATACCCTTTGAGAAGATGGTTGATGAAGGGATTCACGCAACACGTTCAGCTGACCCAAAACCAGATAAGATACACTCACACTCTAAGCTCCGCCAGAATGGTTGTAGAAAACGCGTTCGGCAGGTTGAAAGTAGTGATGTGCACCGGACATTTATCGGGTTTTGTGTTTTGGTTTTGGATTCGGTTCCGCGGCCGTGTTTTGGATTCGGACGCGTTTTAGGAAAAACCTCACCGAATTTTTTTGGTCGGATTCGGGTGTGTTTTGGATTCGGGTGTTTTTTTCAAAAAACCCTAAAAAACAGCTTAAATCATAGAATTTGGGGGTAATTTTGATCCCATAGTATTATTAACCTCAATAACCATAATTTCCACTCATTTCCAGTCTATTCTGAACACCTCACACCTCACAATATTATTTTTAGTCCTACAATTTGCACCGAGGTCGCTGGATGGCTAAGCTAAGCGACACAAGTGGCCGACACAAACACCTGGCCCATCTAGGAGTGGCACTGCAGTGTCAGGCATGATGGCACTTCAAAAAAATAGTCCCCAAACAGCGCATGATGCAAAGAAAAAAAGAGGTGCACCAAGGTTGCTGTGTGACTAAGCTAAGCGACACAAGTGGCCGACACAAACACCTGGCCCATCTAGGAGTGGCACTGCAGTGTCAGGCAGGATGGCACTTCAAAAAAATTGTCCCCAAACAGCACATGATGCAAAGAAAAAAAGAGGCGCACCAAGGTCGCTGTGTGACTAAGCTAAGCGACACAAGTGGCCGACACAAAGACCTGGCCCATCTAGGAGTGGCACTGCAGTGTCAGGCAGGATAGCACTTCAAAAAAATTGTCCCCAAACAGCACATGATGCAAAGAAAAATGAAAGAAAAAAGAGGTGCAAGATGGAATTGTCCTTGGGCCCTCCCACCCACCCTTATGTTGTATAAACAGGACATGCACACTTTAACGAACCCATCATTTCAGCGACAGGGTCTGCCACACGACTGTGACTGAAATGACTGGTTGGTTTGGGCCCCCACCAAAAAAAGAAGCAATCAATCTCTCCTTGCACAAACTGGCTCTACAGAGGCAAGATGGCCACCTCATCATCATCCTCCGATTCCTCACCCCTTTCACTGTGTACATCCCCCTCCTCACAGATTATTAATTCGTCCCCACTGGAGTCCACCATCTCAGGTCCCTGTGTACTTTGTGGAGGCAATTGCTGCTGGTGAATGTCTCCACGGAGGAATTGATTATAATTCATTTTGATGAACATCATCTTCTCCACATTTTCTGGAAGTAACCTCGTACGCCGATTGCTGACAAGGTGAGCGGCTGCACTAAACACTCTTTCGGAGTACACACTGGAGGGAGGGCAACTTAGGTAGAATAAAGCCAGTTTGTGCAAGGGCCTCCAAATTGCCTCTTTTTCCTGCCAGTATACGTACGGACTGTCTGACATGCCTACTTGGATGCGGTCACTCATATAATCCTCCACCATTCTTTCAATGGTGAGAGAATCATATGAAGTGACAGTAGACGACATGTCAGTAATCGTTGGCAGGTCCTTCAGTCCGGACCAGATGTCAGCACTCGCTCCAGACTGCCCTGCATCACCGCCAGCGGGTGGGCTCGGAATTCTTAGCCTTTTCCTCGCACCCCCAGTTGCGGGAGAATGTGAAGGAGGAGATGTTGACGGGTCACGTTCCGCTTGACTTGACAATTTTCTCACCAGGAGGTCTTTGAACCTCTGCAGACTTGTGTCTGCCGGAAAGAGAGATACAATGTAGGTTTTAAATCTAGGATCGAGCACGGTGGCCAAAATGTAGTGCTCTGATTTCAACAGATTGACCACCCGTGAATCCTGGTAAAGCGAATTAAGGGCTCCATCCACAAGTCCCACATGCCTAGCGGAATCGCTCTGTTTTAGCTCCTCCTTCAATGTCTCCAGCTTCTTCTGCAAAAGCCTGATGAGGGGAATGAACTGACTTCAAGAGTGGCAAGTTCAAAGGGTTGCAGAACCTTGCACAACGTTGAAATCATTCTCCACTGTGCTTGAGTCAGGTGCATTCTCCCTCCTTTGCCTATATCATGGCCAGATGTATAGGCTTGAATGGCCTTTTGCTGCTCCTCCATCCTCTGAAGCATACTGTATAGAGGGTTGAATTCCACCTCATTACCACCTCTTGCTTCAGATGATGGCAGGGCAGGTTCAGGATTGTTTGGTGGTGCTCCAGTCTTCTGTACGCGGTGGCTGAATGCCGAAAGTGGCCCGCAATTCTTCGGGCCACCGACAGCATCTCTTGCACGCCCCTGTCGTTTTTTAAATAATTCTGCACCACCAAATTCAATGTATGTGCAAAACACGGGACGTGCTGGAATTTGCCCAGATGTAATGCACGCACAATATTGCTGGCGTTGTCCAATGTCACAAATCCCCAGGAGAGTCCAATTGGGGTAAGCCATTCTGCGATGATCTTCCTCAGTTTCCGTAAGAGGTTGTCAGCTGTGTGCCTCTTCTGGAAAGCGGTGATACAAAGCGTAGCCTGCCTAGGAACGAGTTGGCGTTTGCGAGATGCTGCTACTGGTGCCGCCGCTGCTGTTCTTGCTGCGGGAGGCAATACATCTACCCAGTGGGCTGTCACAGTCATATAGTCCTGAGTCTGCCCTGCTCCACTTGTCCACATGTCCGTGGTTAAGTGGACATTGGGTACAACTGCATTTTTTAGGACACTGGTGAGTCTTTTTCTGAGGTCTGTGTACATTTTCGGTATCGCCTGCCTAGAGAAATGTAACCTAGATGGTATTTGGTACCGGGGACACAGTACCTCAATCAAGTCTCTAGTTGCCTCTGAATTAACGGTGGATACCGGAACCACGTTTCTCACCGCCCAGGCTGCCAAGGCCTGAGTTATCTGCTTTGCAGCAGGATGACTGCTGTGATATTTCATCTTCCTCGCAAAGGACTGTTGGACAGTCAATTGCTTACTGGAAGTAGTACAAGTGGTCTTCCGACTTCCCCTCTGGGATGACGATCGACTCCCAGCAGCTACAACAGCAGCGCCAGCAGCAGTAGGCGTTACACTCAAGGATGCATTGGAGGAATCCCAGGCAGGAGAGGACTCGTCAGACTTGCCAGTGACATGGCCTGCAGGACTATTGGCTTTCCTGGGTAAGGAGGAAATTGACACTGAGGGAGTTGGTGGTGTGGTTTGCAGGAGCTTGGTTACAAGAGGAAGGGATTTAGTGGTCAGTGAACTGCTTCCGCTGTCACCCAAAGTTTTTGAACTTGTCACTGACTTATGATGAATGCGCTGCAGGTGACGTATAAGGGAGGATGTTCAGAGGTGGTTAACGTCCTTACCCCTGCTTATTACAGCTTGACAAAGGCAACACACGGCTTGACACCTGTTGTCCGCATTTGTGTTGAAATAATTCCACACCGAAGAGCTGATTTTTTTTGTATTTTGACCAGGCATGTCAATGGCCATATTCGTCCCACGGACAACAGGTGTCTCCCCGGGTGCCTGACTTAAACAAACCACTTCACCATCAGAATCCTCCTTGTCAATTTCCTCCCCAGCGCCAGCAACACCCATATCCTCATCCTGGTGTACTTCAACAGTGACATCTTCAATTTGACTATAAGGAACTGGACTGCGGGTGCTCCTTCCAGCACTTGCAGGGGGCGTGCAAATGGTGGAAGGCGCAAGCTCTTCCCGTCCAATGTTGGGAAGGTCAGGCATCGCATCCGACACAATTGGACTTTCCTTGGGTATTTGTGATTTAGAAGAATGCACAGTTCTTTGCTGTGCTTTTGCCAGCTTAAGTCTTTTCATTTTTCTAGCGAGAGGATGAGTGCTTCCATCCTCATGTGAAGCTGAACCACTAGCCATGAACATAGGCCAGGGCCTCAGCCGTTCCTTGCCACTCCGTGTCGTAAATGGCATATTGGCAAGTTTACGCTTCTCCTCAGACGCTTTTAATTTAGATTTTTGGGTCATTTTACTGAACTTTTGTTTTTTGGATTTTACATGCTCTCTACTATGACATTGGGCATCGGCCTTGGCAGACGACGTTGATGGCATTGAATCGTCTCGGCCATGACTAGTGGCAGCAGCTTCAGCACGAGGTGGAAGTGGATCTTGATCTTTCCCTACTTTAACCTCCACATTTTTGTTCTCCATATTTTAATGTGTGGAATTATATGCCAGTATCAATAGCAATGGCCTACTACTATATATACTGCGCACAACTAAAATGCACCACAGGTATAGAATGTAGATGAATAGTATACTTAATGACGACACAGAGGTAGGTACAGCAGTGGCCTTCCGTACCGTACTGCTATATATAGTATACTGGTGGTCACTGTGTCAGCAAACTGCAAAACTAAAATGCACCACAGGTATAGAATGTAGATGGATAGTATACTTAATGACGACACAGAGGTAGGTACAGCAGTGGCCTTCCGTACCATACTGCTATATATAGTATACTGGTGGTCACTGTGTCAGCAAACTGCAAAACTAAAATGCACCACAGGTATAGAATGTAGATGGATAGTATACTTAATGATGACACAGAGGTAGGTACAGCAGTGGCCTTCTGTACCGTACTGCTATATATAGTATACTGGTGGTCACTGTGTCAGCAAACTGCAAAACTAAAATGCACCACAGGTATAGAATGTAGATGGATAGTATACTTAATGACGACACAGAGGTAGGTACAGCAGTGGCCTTCCGTACCGTACTGCTATATATAGTATACTGGTGGTCACTGTGTCAGCAAACTGCAAAACTAAAATGCACCACAGGTATAGAATGTAGATGGATAGTATACTTAATGACAACACAGAGGTAGGTACAGCAGTGGCCTTCCGTACCGTACTGCTATATATAGTATACTGGTGGTCACTGTGTCAACAAAACTCTGCACTGTACTCCTCCTATATAATATTATACTGGTGGTCCCGACTCCCCAGTCCCCACAATAAAGCAGCACACTGAGCACAGATATGGAGTGTTTTTCAGGCAGACAATGTATAATGGTGGTCACTGTCAGCAAAACTCTGCACTGTACTCCTCCTATATAATATTAATGATACTGGTGGTCCCCAGTCCCCACATTAAAATAAAGCAGCACACTGAGCACAGATATGGAGTGTTTTTCAGGCAGACAACGTATACTTGTGGTCACCGTCAGCAAAACTCTGCACTGTACTCCTGCTATATAATACAGCTGTTCCCCAGTCCCCACAATTAAGCAGTGTGAGCACAGATATATATATGCAGCACACTGAGCACAGATATGGAGCGTTTTTTTCAGGCAGAGAACGGATAACTGGTGATCACTGATCAGCAAAACTCTGCACTGTACTCCTCCTATATTATACAGCTGCTCCCCAGTCTTCCCCACAATGAATTAAGCAATAATGCACAATCAAATTCAACAGTAACGGAGAGGACGCCAGCCACGTCCTCTCCCTAACATTTGCAATGCACGAGTGAAAATGGCGGCGACGCGCGGCTGCTTATATAGAATCCGAATCTCGCGAGAATCCGACAGCGGGATGATGACGTTCGGGCGCGCTCGGGTTACCCGAGCCATACGGGAGAATCCGAGTATGGCTCGGACCCGTGTAAAAAGGGTGAAGTTCGGTGGGGTTCGGTTTCCGAGAAACCGAACCCGCTCATCACTAGTTGAAAGGACGTTGGCTTTGTCTTTTGAAAAGGAACGATGTGGATCTTTTGATTATGCATAACATTGTGGCAGCATGCTGTATACTGCATAATCTCTGTGAGTATAGGAGGGAGGAATTCCTACCGGAGTAGGCAGTACAGGACTCTAAATGTGTCTATCCTGCACTTGATCCAGAGTCCTATTTGGGTGACCATGCAACAAGTGCCGAACAAATTAGGGCTGCAATAATGGGCAACCTTTCATCTTTGTTGGTTTAAAAGTTTTTTTGTTGGTTATAGTTTTCAAAAAATCTTTGTTGCCATTCAACTACTGTGCCCATGTACATCTGCTGTGTGTGTTACACTTTGTTTTTTGTTGAAAAATTACATTTTTGAAGGTTTACAAAACAGGTGTGACACCTTTTACATTTATTCGAAACAATCTTTGTATATACCATATAACAATACTATGTTAATATACTGTATACTAAATTATTAATGCTTAAAGTTTTTTAAAAATATAATAACAATAACAGGTCAGCAAATACTCAGGTAATATAAAAAAAATATATGATTTTAATACCTACCGGTAAATCCTTTTCTCTTAGTCTGTAGAGGATTCTGGGGACTCCATAAGGACCATGGGGTTTATACCAAAGCTCTAGACCGGGCGGGAGAGTGCGGACGACTCTGCAGCACCGATTGAGCAAACTAAGGTCCCCATCAGCCAGGGTATCAAACTTGTAGAGCTTAGCAAAAGTGTTTGAACCTGACCAAGTAGCCGCTCGGCAAAGTTGAACCGCCGAGACTCCTCGGGCATCCGCCCAAGAAGAGCCCATCTTCCTAGTAGAATGGGTCTCCACCGACTTCGGTAACGGCAATCCAGTCGTAGAACGCGCACGCCGAATCGTATCACAGATCTAGCGTGTGATAGACTGCAGAGACGCAGGCACCCCACGCTGGGAGCATACCGGACTAACAGAGCCTCTGTTTCCCTAATCTGAGCCAAATTGGCGACATAAATATTCAAAGCCCTGACTACATCGAGAGACCTTGAATCAGCCAATGCTTAAGTAACCACAGGCATCAAATAGGCTGGTTTCTGCAAAACACCGAAACCACTTTTGGCAAAACTATTATCCGAGTTCTCAATTCTGCTCTATCCACCTGGAAGATCAAACAGGGACTTTTGTAAGACCAAGCCGCTACTTCCGACATCCGCCTTGCGGACGCCAAAGCCAAAAGCATGACCACTCTCCAAGAGAGAAATTTTAACACAACCTTTCATAAAGGTTCCAATCAGTGTGACACAAGAAAACGCAACACCACGTCAAGGTCCCACGGTGCCAATGGGGGCACAAATGGAGGTTGGATGTGCAGTACTCCTTTCACGAAGGTCCGAACTTCCGGAAAGGTTGCCAATTCTTTTTTTTTTCTTTTTTTAAAGAAAATTTATAAGGCCAAAACCGCACTTAAATGGAGTCTAACTTTAGGCCTGCACCCACACCTGCTTGCAAAGAATGGAGAAGAACGACCCAGCTGAAAGTCTTCCGTAGTAGCCTTCTTGGATTCACACCAAGACACATATTTTCTCCAAATACGGTGGTAAGGCTTTGCCGTTACTTCCTTTCTAGCCTGAAGAAGTGTGGAAATTATTTCACTGGGAATACCCTTTCTGGTTAGGATATGGCGTTCAACCGCCACGCCGCCAAACGCAGCCGCGGTAAGTCTTGATACACCCCCGGATCTTGCTGTAACAGTTCCTCACGTAGGGGAAGAGGCCAGGGATCTTCTATGAGTAAATCTTGAAGAACTGGATACCAAGCCCTCCTTGGTTAGACCAGAACAATGAGGATCGCCTGAACCTTTGTTCTTCTTACGTTTATCACCTTCAGAAGTGTGAAAACGGAGGGGACACATAGACCGACTGAAAACACCCAAGGTGTCCCGAGGACGTCCACTGCTATAGCTTGAGTGTCCCCTGACCTGGAACAATATCCCTGAGATCTCTCGTTGAGGCGAGACGCCAACATGTCCAATTGAGGCACTCCTCAAAGACTTGTCACTTCAGTGAAAACTTCTCGATGACGACTGTATTTCTCCCAGATGGAGATCGCGTCTGCAGAGGAATCTATTTCTCCATCGTTCACATCCAGAACGAAGACTGCTAATATAGCGTTTACCAGTCTTTCCACCCAGCGGAAAACTTTTTCGGCTTCTGCCATTGACGCTTTGCTCCTTGTTCCGCCCTAGCGGCTTACTTACACCACTGCTGTCAAGTCGTCTGACAGAATTAACACGGGCAGATCACGAAGCATATGTTTATTGAAAATAGCTCTTAATTCAAGAAAGTTTATTGCAGACAAGCTTCCCAGCTTGACCTTTTCCTCTGGAAATACTTCCCTTGCAAGGACTGCTCCCCAGTCTCGGAGATCTGCATGCATGGACACCAGGATCTCATCCTGGATTCCGAACCTTCATCCCTCTAGGAGGTTAGAACTGAGCAGACACCACAGGAGCGATATCCTGGCCATTAGGATTATATTCCGGCGCATGTGCAGGTGAGACCCAGACCACATTTCCAATGGCCCCGTGAAAACCACTCTGGCATTTGACTTGCTCACCGAAAAGGTCTCTTAGGCCGCATCCATCTTCTTCATCAACGGAACATATTGATGGATTGTCACTGCAAATCTGATCCTCAGACCTCTTTCCACAGGAACACACAGAACCTCAACCGTTCAGTATCTACTCTGATACCCACCACCGACGTCTGCGTCGTTGGGAACAACAGCCTTCCCCTGTGTTGAAGAACAGTCAGAGAGAAACAACGATTTGCACCACTTGTGTTTTGACCTCGCCTTAATCAGGAGAGTGCCTCAGTACAGAATAACCATGGCTCTTACTATTGAAAGAATACCATCCTACTGCCATCACTCCGGTGAAATGGCAAAGACAATCCTGGATATCAACCCAGATAAGCTGAATGCGGAGAAAAACGCATTTAAACCCCTTTCTACCTTTACGTGCTGGAGCTCCCTAGCCTGAGAGATTCCATCCTGTAGTTCAACTTCGTAAGGGGAAATCTTTGTTTTCCCTTTTTTTTTTTTTAACAGGGACAGCAGGACAATGCCCTGAACCTGACGCAACTCTAGTATGGCGTCGCGTACTACCTCCCCTTCCAGAGGGGAAACGGCAAGATCTGTTTGAAAAATCAGTGAGGGGAAACATCTGTAAACGCCAGTATGTCCCCCTTTGGATTATATAATTAACTCACAGGTCCAAGTCCATTCCCGGACTGACTGAAGAGTAGTAGACGAGTTCCCACCGGAGTGGGCTCCTGCCAGATAGACCCAGCGACATGCGGTTGATGTGGTAGAAACAGAAAACGACATCCGCTTCTGCGAACCTAACAAGGCTGCAGAACTCTTACCTTTTCACCTTCCACTATCTGCACAGAAAGGAAAAAAAGAACTGTATTGAACCGGTTAAAATGACTGCATCCCACAAGAGAATGCGTCACCAACTGTCGTGAGGGAATCTAACTCACGAAGTTAGACTTACCAGTGGTATCCGCCGAGATTGACTGAACTGAGGCATCCCCAAACAGCGGTACACCGTCCCAGGGAAAAACTCCAGTATCTCTCGGAGTCAGCCTCAGCATTCCCCCGGCCACACCTCCTGCATAAGTACGGCAGCCTGCCGCAATGTTATAGAGAAGAATCAACATAAGAAACATCCCCTCTCTCTTTAGTGTAATTCTATCGGATGCCTTTCCAAATACAAACACTCCCCCATGTGCATGTAATGCAAATAACTCCAAAGCATAGAAATAAAATATCACTTAGCTTCCTGTGTATGATCCTTTGTGACAGGGCCCCGTGTCGACCAGGAGTTGACTTTCACAGTATTCTATCCGCGGCGGGAAAAGAATAAACATTCGGACTCCTTGTGAGGATCTGAGACCAACTCGTCACGGCCGACCTTGAGCTTTAGCAACAGAGCGACCAGCACATGAGAAGGAATACTTTTACTTCAGCATTCATTAGAAATTGTAATATGAATATACATAATGTAATACACATATACACACATATCCTATATATATATATATATATATATATATCTCATACATATAAGCGGATTGTCCGGAACCGTCGGGTCCCTATTGACATTAATGTGTTCTGAATGTGTATGACCATGTACTGAATGCCCCAGTTGTGGATCTAACCAGGAAACCTTATGGTCGACAGAAAACCTGGTATTCGTCGACAGCAGGGAGTAGTAACCAGGCAAAATAACATTCTAGCGACCCCGAGGGGTCCGAGGGAAGTATACATATATAATTTTAATAACACTCCCCCACAAATACTACCATGTCTGTGCTCGAGCTACAGGCCCATGGAACCGTACCATAAACATACATATAAATATATATACAGGTATAAGGCAGTTACAGCATGTTAATTTACACCCAGTAATAACAGTTGGTGCCGACAGGGTCACCCACATACTAATGTGTCTCCCATACAGTGTTTACTTTTGAAAAGCATACAACTACCGACCTGCTGACACGGCATCTACTGAATCAAGTACCAACAGGAGTCGGCGATGCCGACAGGGAGATTCCCATAGCTGTTTGCCACAGAGCACTTACGCATGTCGACACATGTGACTAAAAAGCTATAGTGGGTATATCTGACAGGGAACACACAGACATATATGCACAACACACTGATTACATGCCCATTATCTAAGATAGTGCTATATTTCCTTCTATATTGCACTAAAACACTGTGCCCCCCCTCGTTTGCACTGTACACATTGCTTTGGCGGGGACATGGAGAAAATGGTGCTGAATCATGTTGTGAGGGCTAAGCCCTGCCCCTTCTCGGCGCGGTTCAGCCCCGCTATTAATATAGCTTTTTATACTGGCAGGGGTCCGTATACAGTGCCTATGCACTGTATACATGTTTAGCCAGACTCAATGGAGGTATATATTGCTGCCCAGGGCGCCCACCCTGCACCCTTGTAGAGCTGTTAGTGTGTGGGAGCAATGGCGCGCAGCGCGACCGCTGCGCGGTACCTCTGAGACTCGGAAGTCTTCTGCCGTCACTGAAGTCTTCTGTTCTTCTCAAACTCACCCGGCTGCTTTCTTCTGGCTTCTGTGAGGGGGGTGACGGCGCAGCTCCGGGAACAAGCAGCTAGGCGCACCAAGTGATTGAACCCTCTGGAGCTAATGGTGTCCAGTAGCCTAAGAAGCAGAGCCTTTAACTCACAGAAGTAGGTCTGACTTCTCTCCCCTCAGTCCCACGAAGCAGATAGCCTGTAGCCAGCAGGTCTCTAAAAATAAAAAACCTAACATAAAGTCTTTTAGAGAAACTCAGTAGAGCTCCCCTAGTGTGTGTCCAGTATCTTCTGGGCACAGAATCTAACTGGAGTCTGGAGGAGGGGCACAGAGGGAGGAGCAAGTTCACACCCATTCAAAGTCTTATAGTGTGCCCATGTCTCCTGCGGATCCCGTCTATACACCATGGTCCTTACGGAGTCCCCAGCTTCCTCTAGGACGTATGAGAAATACTTTGAGATTAAGGTAAATTTTGATACATCAATGCATTAGTATCTACCGGCCTCTGTGTAGGGGGTGGTTGGGGATGACTATACTCATAAGGTGATGGGTAAGGTGCCGGATTGAAATGGAGATAGGAGTGACTGTATTGGGGAGGCATAATATGTGGGTGCCCTAAGCGTTGACTTTCGCTACCTAGGTAAACACGATCAAATAGAGACGTGAGAAACTCCTGGTTCTCCCTCTGTCGCTCACGAGCATCTCTGTTATTTTGCTCCTGCATGTCGCTTAAATGATCTAAAAAATTGTTCTGCATGGCTTGTTCCGCTGTCAGGAAACGGTCTATGCGAGCATCTTCCCTGGCTCCCATGGCTGCGTCCATTTGTTCGAGCTTATCCCGCAGAATAGTCGTCATAGCTTTGGGGCATACTTTCTATAACCCACATTTAATACATGGGTGTGAAGTGTTCTTTTTGACTATAATTGCAATGCAGTAATTCAGTTTACCACTAGAATTTACCATTATGGAAGCGCCATCAGGGGCAGATTTAAGGGTTAGAGAGCCCTTAGACACTACTGTAATGGCTGCCCTCCTACCCTCCCACCACCTAGTTTTATTATATTCATTGTTTGGTTATAAAGCCTCATTTACAATTGGGCTATTTAAAATAATATCATTATAAAATAAGCCATGAGCTATGACATTTTATTTTTTAACTATATATACTTAGTTACTAAGGAAGACAGCTTACAAGGGCAGGCTGTCCACACGCCACTTAAGATGGCATACAGTACGGTGTTTTCCGCACCATAGCTGGCCCCAGGACATACCATACCAGTGTCCAGCCAGTACCAGCATACATAGCTGGATAGAGTCAATCTGAACCATAGAGGACAGCAGCACTTGTTGTCACAGGCTCTCTGTATATCCAAATCACAGGTATGTAAAGTACATTTTTTTTTTCTTCCCAATCTAATGTTACATTTAACAAAATGTTCCACTGATTATGCCCCCATTATTAGAAATGTCTCAAGATCTGTTATATGCTGCTGGCCGGATAAGTGAGTACAGTTCACCACTCAATGATGTCATCTAAAATGTGCTGTGATTTGTTAGGGGATCCGGTCTGAAGATTGACACTGTCTAGGTTGACAATGTTTAGGTCGACCACTGTAGGTCGACAGTCACTAGGTCGACAGGGTTGGAAGGTCGACAGGGTTTCTAGGTCGGCATGTGCTAGGTCGACAGGTCAAAAGGTTGACATGAGTTTAAAAAAAAAACTATTTTGAACTTTTTCATACTTAACGATCCATGTGGACTACGATTGGAACGGTAATCTGTGCCAAGCAAAGTGAGGCGCCTTGCCCGAACATGCGAGGGGACACGGAGCACTAATTGGGGTTCCCGGTCACTCTCCGAAGAAAACGACACCAAAAAACCCCAAACAAACCTCATGTCGACCTTTTGACCTGTCGACTTAGCACATGTTGACCTAGAAACCCTGTCGACCTTCCAACCCTGTCGACCTAGTGACTGTCGACCTATATTGGTCAACCTAAACATTGTCGACCTAGACACTGTTGAACTAATGATCCACACCCATCTGTTAGGCATGGCAGAGCAGGAGAATGGGGTTGGGATTTACCAAGATCCCTCTCTCTCTCATTGAAAAACTAAGGAAAGCCTCTCCTAATGCTATCTGAAGATTGTGCTACTCTGTGCAGAGGTGCTTCCTGAAAAATGTTTTACAATTGCTGTTTGTTAAATCCAGTCTAATCGCATTTCCCATTAGAGGTATGGGAGCTGCAATCAGAATTTAGAATGGATGTAAATGTTACGGTGAAAGCCCTTAATTACATTACATAGATGATTCATTTGAGTAACAATGGCTAGTATTAGTGCCACTGCCAGGGTCCCCTTTCAGTACCCCTACCATTTACACTCTGACTATGACCAGTGCACTGACTTATTTATAATGGGTGCAGTGTGTGTGGTGCACACAGGTCCCCGGGGGCCAGGTGGGCCCACACCGCACACCCTGCACCCATTATGTTTAATATTTACCCTTCAGAGTCCCGCAGTGCAGCAGCAGTGCTGCAGAAATCACTGAGAAAATGGCGTGGTGCCATTTTCCCAGTGTTTAGCGCATGCGCAGAAGGCAAATCACTGGATGGCCGCAGCGCCATTTTTCCGGTGATCTGTGCATGTGCTGTAGACTCTGGGACAGCGCTAGGGTCCCTTAGAGACAATAGTTCCCAGAAATACAGAGCTGGGGGCCCAGATGGAGCATTCACACAGGCCTCCTCCTCTCAAGAAATGCCCCTGGACCAGAGGCAGTCATTTGATCACATTTGGACTGGCCCATAGGGGTACAGGGGAAACCCCCGATGGGCCCTACTATCTGGAGCCCCCCCCCCTCTAGGAATCGGGTTCCATACTGTACACTTGCATTATACATATGTTACCTTATACGGCACAGGACTATGGTATACAGTATGTTCTACAGTGCATTGCTGTTATTAATCTAGTACATTATCATGCATGCACTAGCAGTATTTACTATATATATTTATCAAGCAACCCAGTCCATGCACTCTCTAATGGTTAGCCAAGCCTCTGTCTCAGCTGGCCACACCCCCTCTGCAGAATGGCCACAGCTCTAAACATGGGCCCCTACCACAGCATTTTCCCGGTGGGCCCTTCATGACCCAGTCTGACACTACATTTGATTCACTTTGATTATATCACATTAGCATCAGGACTGTGATTGCGCAGATCCCGAAGTCCTGATGAAGTGAGTGAAGAGCTAATATTATACTCACATTGAATATTCTAGCTCTCTGCTCGTTATACCACACATTTTACATTTTATCGCCACGCCAGGTGATAATTACAAAGGAGCCATAGGTCTCCTAACACTATGACAATTGACACAGACTACCAGGTAATTACTGTAGCTCATCTTCCCTTGCTTCAAGCAATCAGTAACGGTTATACTGTAACCTTAGCAATTTAATGGGTGGTATTCAGTATGCCGGCTGTTGGGATCCCGGCGCTCAGTATACCGGTGCCAGAATCCCGACACCCAGCATAAGGACACCTATTCTCCCTCTTGGGGGTCCACGACCTCCCTGGAGGGAGAATAAATAGCGTGGCATGCTACCGTGCCAGCAGCGTGGGGAGCACAGCGAGCCCGCAAGGGGCTCATTTGCACTCGCCCAGCTGCCGGCATGCCTGCGGTCGGTATCCAGGCCACCGGCATAACATACTACACCCCAATTTAATAGTTTCCTCTAAGACTGGGCTTTGGATGATATATAGAAGAGACTAATAAGGAATACTTTATTTACAAACGAAGTACAATGCTTAGTTACAGAAATGATAAAAAAGCAAACAGTTACATAAAGTTACATAGACAAACGTGTTGCAATCGGGGTGGATTCGGATGGAAAAAAGTCTGGGATATTTTGGAAGCAGCCCTTCACTGCAGTTGTGTCTGTGACTATTCTAAATTTCTAATGTTGCTACAAAGCACTTCCCTGTTGTACATCCACGCATCCACATGTTCCATTCCACTTTCAATGTCTACAGATGCAGCAATCATGGATGTAAAAACAACACACACTGTCGCTCACAGGAAGATGACCACTCTCTCCCCCCCCCCATGGCAACAAAGATGGCTGGGGGGGGGGGGTTATTGGGACCAGCCCAGCGGGAGCTTGCCCTCAGACTGAATCTGCCCCTGGTTGCAATTTTATATAAAAGAGAAAAAACGGAATGATACACAGCCTATGCTGTGCTGGGGACACGGTGGAAAATGATGGAATAGACTCTGAATGAGATTGACTTGGAACAAAAGACCCGAATACCTTTTGTCAGCTTTCCTCCCCAGGTTTCGCTTGGAGAGAGTCCTTCAACAGGACATTAAATATTGTATCAGATCACACCCCTGCTGAAGGAAATGCATAGGGTGGCCGCCAACACATTTGTTTCCTCAATCCTTCTTGGTGCCAGTAATTTTCTGAAGTACCGGAGCTCAGAGATACATGACTTTCAGCTGGAGCTGTGCCCACCGTGGGTATGTTTGGTTGCAGTTTTATCACACGTGCAGATGTCTTAATCATTTTTTATAGTGCACAGTTCTCTTCTGAGATCATTTCTTTGCATTAAAGTTAATAGATTTGACATATGCTGGGATTTTACTATTTATTTAGGTTTAGCTCTCATTAAAGGTGAATTCACAGGACTGTTATTTTAATTTAGTATCAGATTAAGCCACTATTCTTTTATTTACAAGTATGCAAGTTATTATCTGTTTTACATGAGTGTATTGATACATCTACACTATGAGCACTTGTCTGTCCATTTACCTTCGCTCTCTCCCTCTCTTTCTCTGTCTCTATTGCTCTCTCTCCTTCTCTCTCTCTCTCTCTCTCTCTCTCTCACTATATATACTCTATAATATATCTATATCTATCTATATATATATATATATCTAATAATAGTAGGCTCCTCAATGCTAAAGTGTTGTTGCTAGTTAGTAGTCAATCAACAAAGAAAACTCACGAGGGAATCCTCATTCTAGATGCAAGCATTAAACAGTCTCTAATGCTCCCTATGATAGAGCAGCATTCCTTTAGAAGTTGCTGAGATGAAGCTCTATAAATCTTAATGAAGGATGAAACATCATAAATCTCACACTTAGTAACAGCTGCAAGAAAGAGGTAATTAATCACTGCAGACAGAGGTCGGCTTTGGCGGTAGTCTCATGTACACCGTCTTTGTAAATCAGGCTAAACATCTATTTTGTGAGTGTGAAGTATGAAGACAGAAAAACAAAATACCCTCCTTTTCACAGTTTCTCACACAACATGGTCTGTCTGAAAGCCACATATAGTAACTTCTGAATAAGGAACACTATAAAGATGGTGTAAGTATGCCCAGCATCTTTGGTAATAAATCTAATGTGTTCTTTGGGGCACCTTATTCACTCTGGCCTACAGTATATGTGGTCTTACTTGTATTCGTTCCCTTGTGTTTATAAACTAAGCTTTGCTGACAATAATACAACTGTTGTAAATTCCAGCAGCATTTTGGGGATATTAACTTGAGATTTAATCTCTTAACATCATAGCCTACAGGATATCATTTTAAAGTTCCTGGAACAATTATAGCTCAATATACAGTATATCTGTAACAGAACACCCCTTATTCTGCTGTTGGTTGTTCCCTACTTTAACTAGTTTGTTTGTTTTTGTTATAATTTGAGTTTAGAAGGCTGTTAGCACTCAGCACAAACTCACAGTACATGTACACAGTGGTAAATCTACAAACACTCCCTACTCTGCACTGCAATTACTTCGTACCACTGCGCTTTGTGTGTGTATTTGTTGTGGAATGCATAATGTCAAATATTATAGACATTGCTAATTAAATTCAGTTGAGTGCTGTAACCTAAGACGAATGTTTTTTTTTCTTCTCACCTGTGCAAACATTACACCTCAGAAATTGGCCAGCCTGACGACCGCTTTGAAATGCTTAGGTGGATTCACAGCATTCAGATAGTTTGTTGGCAGCAGTCTGGGTCATGGTTTTGTGTAATTATTATTGTGTTCAAATTTTAAGTGTCATATTTAAGAGACCAGTCTTGTCAATTCAGTGTTCATATGTGAATTTTGGAAGAATTAGAGGATTGGGGCCCTAGGTAGGGTTGCCACCTCTCCCGGATTTCCGTGATTCTCCAGGATTTGATGGCAACCCTCCAGGAGGATTTTCCCCTCACCCGGATTCCGGAATTCTCCCGGAATAAGGGGACCCTGGGAGCGGAGCGCAGGCGCACGGCCGGCAAAACACAGACCTGTCAGTCTTAGCGCAGAGAGCTCCGCCTCCACCTCCAGCCCACAAACCAGTGCTTGCGGAGGGACTGCTGGGGGCGGCGCACATAGGGGACAGACATCATGTCAGCCCCCAGAATGTGCAGTGCAGGTGCGCTCTGAGACTGAGTGGCGCCTCTCACTCACTGGCACTGCACGACTGCACGTTACAGCCTCTCTGTAGCTGCTGAACACAGCCTGGCATGGGCGGCATCCGCACCGCAGGGCGCCGGCATTTTTGGTAAAGATAATTACATTGTCCCGCTCCACCCCCCCCTTCCCTAATTTACGTGATGTGTCTTATATACCGCTTCTTACGAGCTTCTCAATTTAGCATCCACTGGATGTGCTGCCTATAAGTTATCACGCCAGTTTGTAACACACTTGTGCACGTTGTGCTCCATTTTCAGCAATTTTCTCTTCTCTTCCAATTTCATGTGCACCTCTGATTTATGTGTGGCATCCTCCTGTGTCATTATGTCATAGCCATAAGTATAGGTCTTGTTCCTCACACGCTGTGCAATGTCTCTTTAAAGATGCGGAGTATCACTCCATTATGTGGTGTAGAATCACAAACGAAAAACAAATATAGAAAATGATGGTATAGTATGTCTCCATTAGTCAAACATCCATGTAGAAAGACCATAGAAAATTCCAAGGTGCGTACCAAATTGTACTGGACTTTCTGTCTACATGAAAGCAGTGTTTTCAAATTTTAGTGTATTTCTAATAAAATACATATTTACTATTTTATAAATATGGTACATCATTTTATTTACATGAACACTGCTTGGTGATGGGGGGTTGGGATTGGAGGGGGTGGATCTCCAGGAATCGATGATGCATGAAGTGGCAACCCTAGCCTTAGGGCTTCTCCCGATTTTTCAAGGGCGGGCACCTTGCTGGTTTTTCCTGGCAAAAATGTACTTTGCAGCATATAGTATATTAATGTATTTTATTGATTGCTAGCCACTTATATTGCACACACATATTCTGCAGCTATTTACAGAGAATATTTGATCATTCCCTGGTACCAATGATGCAAGTTTACAGATGATATTCCCTACCAAATGTACACACATACAAATTAGGGGCCTAATTTAGGGCCTAATTCAGACCTGGTCGCACGCAGGCTATTTTTAGCACTGCTGCAACCAGGTAATCACCGCCTACAGGGGGAGGGGGTAAGGACTTTGCAGGGGTGTGCATTGAGCTGCACAAACAAAAGTTTGTACTGTTTCTGCACAGCCCAGGACTTACTCAGATACAGCGATGATCAGGGTAGGCGATGACGTCAGGATCCCTCCTCTGCAACGGCTGGGCACGCCTGCGTTTTTCACGACACTCCTAGAAAACGGCGAGTTGCCACCCAGGAGTGCCTCCTGCCTGTCAATCTTTTTGCGATCGCCCCTGCGATTGGTTTCGTCATTGAAGCCGTCGCTCTCCGGCAACCCCCGTCGCTGGGCAGCGATGTGCCTGTGCATTGTGGGTCACACGCATGCGCAGTTCAGACACATTCGCACAGCTGCAAGAAAATGCAGCGTGCGAACAGGTCTGTATGAGGTCCTAAGACCTGATCGCAGCAGCAAATTTGTTAGCTAATGGGCAAAACCATGTGCACTGCAGGGGGGGACAGATATAACATGTGCAGAGAGAGTTAGATTTGGGTGAGTTATTTTGTTTCCATGCAGGGTAAATACTGGCTGCTTTATTTTTACACTGTAATTTGGATTTCAGTTTGAACACACCCCACCCAAATCTAACTCTCGCAGCACACGTTATATCTGCCCCTCCTGCAGTGCACATGGGAGGTCATTCCGAGTTGTTCGCTCGCAAGGCGATTTTAGCAGAGTTGCTCACGCTAAGCCGCCGCCTACTGGGAGTGAATCTTAGCATCTTAAAATTGCGAACGAAGTAATCGCAATATTGCGATTACACACCTCGTAGCAGTTTCTGAGTAGCTTCAGACTTACTCGGCATCTGCGATCATTTCAGTGCTTGTCGTTCCTGGTTTGACGTCACAAACACACCCAGCGTTCGCCCAGACACTCCTCCGTTTCTCCGGCCACTCCTGCGTTTTTTCCGGAAACGGTAGCGTTTTTTCCCACACGCCCATAAAACGGCCTGTTTCCGCCCAGAAACACCCATTTCCTGTCAATCACATTACGATCGCCTGAGCGAAGAAAAAGCCGTGAGTAAAAATCCTACCTTCATAGCAAATTTACTTGGCGCAGTCGCAGTGCGGACATTGCGCATGCGCACTAAGCGGAAAAACGCTGCGATGCGAAGAAATTTTCAGAGCGAACGACTCGGAATGACCTCCATGGTTTTGCCCATTAGCTAACAAATTTGCTGCTGCAATCAGGTCTGAAATAGGCCCCAGGTATAATGTTTTGTCAGTATCCACTTCACCTACCAGTATATTTATGAATTGCGGGAGGAAACCAGTTCACCCGGAGATAATCAGCGCAAATATGAGGAATACAGAAACTCCACAAATTTAGGGCCATTCTGGGAATTTATACCAAGGCCTCAGTGCTGTGAGGCAGTAATGCTATTCATTACACTTTACACCATCCGTGCACTGAAGAAAAACTTCAGTAAGCAGTACATACTGTACACTTTTTTTTTTCTAACTATATTTTTGTTGAGAATGGATCTGGAAGCCCAAGTCCAGACTTCCAATTCCTCTGCATATGTGTGAAACAGCAAAGCATGCAAAGATGGATTCAAGACTGACAGGGTATACAAGAGATGTACTGGGCCCTGGAACTAGGGGGTGTGGCCATTGCCCATGGCAAATATTTGTGCCCACTGCAGAAACTACAAGCAACCTATGCCTTCTCTATGCCCTTGAATACTGCCTTCCATAGTATTATCTCCAGCCAGTACCATTAGGCAAGTACTGTAAAGGGCCCCATACACTTACACGACATGTCCGTCTGACATGTCGCAGGCGATCACCCCGGCAGGATCGCCCCAAGATACATCATATGCTGTCCTTTTGCATACGATGTATCTTGGGCGGTCCTGGGCGATCCCAGCCATGCCTGCGGGGTTGGACATGATTGAATGTGCAGCACATTCAATCTGGAGGATCCGATCCGATGCTCACGGGAACGCGCATCGGATCGGAAACACCTCCAAAATGCCCGATTTCACCCGATATATCGGGCCGAATGCCCGAAATCGGATGAAATCGGGCATTATCGTCCTAGTGTATGGGGCCCTTAAGTATCACATTTAAACTAGAGATGTGCGGCAGGCACTTTTTTCGTGTTTTGGTTTTGGATCTGGATCCTCGCTCGTGTTTTGGATCTGGATTGGTTTTGCCAAAACCACCCTTTCGGGTTTTGGTTTTGGATCTTGAAAAAAAACATAAATATAGCTAAAATCACAGAATTTGGGGGTAATTTTGATCCTACGGTATTCTTAACCTCAATAACATCCATTTCCACTAATTTCCAGTAGAGATGAGCGGGTTCGGTTTCTCTGAATCCGAACCCGCCAGAACTTCATGTTTTTTTTCACGGGTCCGAGCGACTCGGATCTTCCCGCCTTGCTCGGTTAACCCGAGCGCGCCCGAACGTCATCATGACGCTGTCGGATTCTCGCGAGGCTCGGATTCTATCGCGAGACTCGGATTCTATATAAGGAGCCGCGCGTCGCCGCCATTTTCACACGTGCATTGAGATTGATAGGGAGAGGACGTGGCTGGCGTCCTCTCCGTTTAGACACTTGATTTACTAATTTTGGGGAGCATTAGGAGTACTCAGTAGTGTACAGTGCAGAGTTTTGCTGATAGTGACCAGTGACCACCACTTTTATTTATAATCCGTTCTCTGCCTGAAAAAAGCGATACACAGCACACAGTGACTCAGTCACATACCATATCTGTGTGCACTGCTCAGGCTCAGGCCAGTGTGCTGCATCATCTATATATATTATATATCTGTCTGACTGCTCAGCTCACACAGCTTATAATTGTGGGGGAGACTGGGGAGCACTACTGCAGTGCCAGTTATAGGTTATAGCAGGAGCCAGGAGTACATAATATTATATTAAAATTAAACAGTGCACACTTTTGCTGCAGGAGTGCCACTGCCAGTGTGACTAGTGACCAGTGACCTGACCACCAGTATATAATATTAGTAGTATACTATCTCTTTATCAACCAGTCTATATTAGCAGCAGACACAGTACAGTGCGGTAGTTCACGGCTGTGGCTACCTCTGTGTCGGCACTCGGCAGCCCGTCCATAATTGTATATACCAGTGACCTAACCGTGGTTTTTTTTTCTTTCTTTATACATACATACTAGTTACGAGTATACTATCTCTTTATCAACCAGTCTATATATTAGCAGCAGACACAGTACAGTGCGGTAGTTCACGGCTGTGGCTACCTCTGTGTCGGCACTCGGCAGCCCGTCCATAATTGTATATACCACCTAACCGTGGTTTTTTTTTCTTTCTTTATACATACATACTAGTTACGAGTATACTATCTCTTTATCAACCAGTCTATATATTAGCAGCAGACACAGTACAGTGCGGTAGTTCACGGCTGTGGCTACCTCTGTGTCGGCACTCGGCAGCCCGTCCATAATTGTATATACCACCTAACCGTGGTTTTTTTTTCTTTCTTTATACATACATACTAGTTACGAGTATACTATCTCTTTATCAACCAGTCTATATATTAGCAGCAGACACAGTACAGTGCGGTAGTTCACGGCTGTGGCTACCTCTGTGTCGGCACTCGGCAGCCCGTCCATAATTGTATATACCACCTAACCGTGGTTTTTTTTTCTTTCTTTATACATACATACTAGTTACGAGTATACTATCTCTTTATCAACCAGTCTATATATTAGCAGCAGACACAGTACAGTGCGGTAGTTCACGGCTGTGGCTACCTCTGTGTCGGCACTCGGCAGCCCGTCCATAATTGTATATACCACCTAACCGTGGTTTTTTTTTCTTTCTTTATACATACATACTAGTTACGAGTATACTATCTCTTTATCAACCAGTCTATATATTAGCAGCAGACACAGTACAGTGCGGTAGTTCACGGCTGTGGCTACCTCTGTGTCGGCACTCGGCAGCCCGTCCATAATTGTATATACCAGTGACCTAACCGTGGTTTTTTTTTCTTTCTTTATACATACATACTAGTTACGAGTATACTATCTCTTTATCAACCAGTCTATATATTAGCAGCAGACACAGTACAGTGCGGTAGTTCACGGCTGTGGCTACCTCTGTGTCGGCACTCGGCAGCCCGTCCATAATTGTATATACCAGTGACCTAACCGTGGTTTTTTTTTCTTTTATACATACATACTAGTTACGAGTATACTATCTCTTTATCAACCAGTCTATATATTAGCAGCAGACACAGTACAGTGCGGTAGTTCACGGCTGTGGCTACCTCTGTGTCGGCACTCGGCAGCCCGTCCATAATTGTATATACCACCTAACCGTGGTTTTTTTTTCTTTCTTTATACATACATACTAGTTACGAGTATACTATCTCTTTATCAACCAGTCTATATATTAGCAGCAGACACAGTACAGTGCGGTAGTTCACGGCTGTGGCTACCTCTGTGTCGGCACTCGGCAGCCCGTCCATAATTGTATACTAGTATCCAATCCATCCATCTCCATTGTTTACCTGAGGTGCCTTTTAGTTGTGCCTATTAAAATATGGAGAACAAAAATGTTGAGGTTCCAAAATTAGGGAAAGATCAAGATCCACTTCCACCTCGTGCTGAAGCTGCTGCCACTAGTCATGGCCGAGACGATGAAATGCCAGCAACGTCGTCTGCCAAGGCCGATGCCCAATGTCATAGTACAGAGCATGTCAAATCCAAAACACCAAATATCAGTAAAAAAAGGACTCCAAAACCTAAAATAAAATTGTCGGAGGAGAAGCGTAAACTTGCCAATATGCCATTTACCACACGGAGTGGCAAGGAACGGCTGAGGCCCTGGCCTATGTTCATGGCTAGTGGTTCAGGTTTTTTGGAAGGGACATCCTGCGTGACACTGCAGTGCCACTCCTAGATGGGCCCGGTGTTTGTGTCGGCCACTAGGGTCGCTAATCTTACTCACACAGCTACCTAATTGCGCCTCTTTTTTTCTTTGCGTCATGTGCTGTTTGGGGAGGGTTTTTTGGAAGGGACATCCTGCGTGACACTGCAGTGCCACTCCTAGATGGGCCCGGTGTTTGTGTCGGCCACTAGGGTCGCTTATCTTACTCACACAGCGACCTCGGTGCAAATTTTAGGACTAAAAATAATATTGTGAGGTGTGAGGTATTCAGAATAGACTGAAAATGAGTGTAAATTATGGTTTTTGAGGTTAATAATACTTTGGGATCAAAATGACCCCCAAATTCTATGATTTAAGCTGTTTTTTAGTGTTTTTTGAAAAAAACACCCGAATCCAAAACACACCCGAATCCGACAAAAAAAATTCGGTGAGGTTTTGCCAAAACGCGTTCGAACCCAAAACACGGCCGCGGAACCGAACCCAAAACCAAAACACAAAACCCGAAAAATTTCAGGCGCTCATCTCTAATTTCCAGTCTATTCTGAACACCTCACACCTCACAATATTGTTTTTAGGCCTAAAGGTTGCACCAAGGTGGCAGTATGACTAAGCTAAGCGGCACAAATACCTGGCCCATCTAGACTGGGCACTGCAGTCCCACTGCACTAATGGCCAGGGACGTGCAGTCAGGGGAGGCAGTGCCTCCCCTGTCATTAATGATTAAGATAATACAAAGAAGATGCATATGACACATATTCTGTGTCATATGTATCTTCTTAATATTATTCTTTGCATTGCTGTTTTCTTTTTGTGTTTGGGAGGCACCGATCGTGGTGCCTCCCGTTGTCACTGGGGAAAGTATGGGGAGCGGGGGCGGGCACGGGCGGGGACTAAAAGCCCATTGAAAATATATGGGAAAGCGGCACCATTAGTGGTGCCGCTTTCATACAGGGACGTGCTTTCAACCTATGAAAGCACGTCCCTGTCAGTGAGGCCACAGTGATTGGCCAGCGGATCCGTCACTGGATCCGCTGTCAATTACTGTGTGGGCGACGCTGGCGGAGGAGGTGCGGGCGGCTGGATGCGGCGATGGTGCGGGCGGCGGGATGCGGCGGTGGTGCGGGCGGCGGCGGAAATTTACCTTTATCCTGCAGAGTTTGGCAGCGGAGCGGTTCCAGTTTCAAAAATGGCGCCTCAGCGTCATTTTTGAAATTCAAGATGGCCGCCACGAGCCAATCACGGCTCGTCGCGTCATCGCCCCGCTCCCTCCGGCTGACTTATATAAGTCAGCGCGAGGCGGAGGAGAGTCAGTCCGACGGCGGAGGAGGAGCAGTGAAGAGCTCCTGAAGAAAGAAGACGCCGGAAGTCCTGGCTGGGCGGCGGCTATGCAAAAGAGCTTAGCAGCCGCCGCCCACCAGGTGAAGACGCTGGAAGCCCTGGGGGGGTGGCGCCCCCCATGTGAAGACGCCGGAAGCCCTGGGAAGGCGGCGGCCACGCAAAAGAGCTTAAAGGCCGCCGCCCCCAGGTGAAGACCCAGTTTAATAAAGCTTATTTTCAAGACGTGTGGTGTTTGATTTTAATTTTTTCTTTACAGGTGGACTACAGGTGCCAGCAGGCCCTTTATGTCCTGGCATGCTGGCACTTGTGGTTCTCCAAGTGCCAGCATGCTGGGGCAGGCTTGCTGGGACCTGTAGGCTACCTGTAAAGAACAATATTACTATTCTTTGCAGGTGGACTACGGGTGCCAGCAGGCCCTTTATGTCCGGGTATGCTGGCACTTGTGGTTCTCCCAAGTGCCAGCATGCTGGGGCAGGCTTGCTGGGACCTGTAGGCCACCTGTAAAGAACAATATTAACACACAATGAACCCCGCACCCACCGCCACCAGGGGTGCGGGGCATAGCACTGGGCTATCAGCCCAGTGCTGGTTATTGCTCGGGAGGGGGGACCCCATTTTATTTTTTGGGGTTCCCACTTTCCGAGGAATTCCAACCCTGGGCTGACTGGCTGGGGGGGCAGATTAATGTTATGGCAGGGGGACACCACACTGAGTGTCTCCCCTGCTATGGCATTACTCCCCCTGGCTGGTTCTGCCCAGTGCTGGTTTCACTGATGTGTTGGGGGACCACACTTTTTTTTTTTTTTTAGGGGGAGGGCTTGTTAGCTGCCAGTGCCTCCCCAACCAGTGACCTCACCGCACGTCACTGCTAATGGCGGATACCGGACGCATGTCTAACACCAACATACTGTAGCCATCAAGGCCTCAGTTATCTACTTTGCAACAGGATGACTGCTGTCATGTGTCATCTTCCTCGCAAAGGACTGTTGGACAGTCATTTGCTTAAGTGAAGTAGTACAAGTGGTCTTACGCCTTCCCCTCTGGGATGACGATTGACTCCCAGCAGCAACAACAGCAGTGGCAGCAGCAGCAGTAGGAGGAAGTGGTTCTTGATCTTTCCCTATGTTATCCTCCAAATTTTTGTTCTCCATTATTTTTCTGGCATTATATAACAAAATTCAGCACAGAAGAGCGTACCTCTACACCACACAGGGCAAACCCTGTAAAAATGATCTGGATTAAATATTAATAACCCCTTTATTTTAAGTAAATAATATACAGCACAGGACAGCACCACTGAACTGGACTTATACAGCAGTACCACTGGACTGGACTAACAAGGCAGTATTACTGGACATATACAACAGTATCACTGGACTTATACGGCAGTACCACTGGACATATACAACAGTATCACTGGACATATACAGCAGTATCACTGGACTTATACGGCAGTACCACTGGACATATACAACAGTATCACTGGACATATACAGCAGTATCACTGGACTTATACGGCAGTACCACTGGACATATACAACAGTATCACTGGACATATACAGCAGTATCACTGGATTTCTACGGCAGTACCAACGGACATATACTGCAGTATCACTGGACTTATACGGCAGTATCATTGGACTTATACGGCAGTACACTGGACTGGATTTATACGGCAGTACCACTGGATTTATACGGTAGTACCACTGGACATATACAGCAGTATTACTCGAATTATATGACAGTACCACTGGACATATACGGCAGTATCACTGGATTTATACGGCAGTACTGCTGGACATATATACGGCAATATCACTGGAATTATATGACAGTACCACTAGACTGGATTTATACGGCATTATCACTGGACTTATACGACAGTATCACTGGACATATACAGCAGTATCACTGGACAAATACGGCAGTATCACTGGATTTATACGGCAGTACCACTAGACGTATACGGCAGTATCACTGGAATTATATGGCAGTACCACTGGACATATACGGAAGTATCATTGGTTTTATATGGCAGTACCACTGGACTTATATGGCAGTACCACTAGACTGGATTTGTATGGCAGTACCACTGGACTGGATTTGTATGGCAGTACCACTGGATTTATACGGCAGTACCACTGGATATATACGGCAGTACCACTGAACATATACGGCAGTATCACTGGATTTATACGGCAGTACCACTGGACATATACGGAAGTATCACTGGACATATACGGCAGTAACACAGGACTGGATTTATACGGCAGTACCACTGGACATATACGGCAGTATCACTGGATTTATATGGCAATACCACTGGACATATAGTATATGGCAGTATCACTGGAATTATATGGCAGTACCACTGGACTTATATGGCAGTATCACTGGAATTATATGGCAGTACCACTGGACATATATGGCAGTATCACTGGATTTATATGGCAGTACCACTGGACATATATGGCAGTATCACTGGAATTATATGGCAGTACCACTGGATTTATACGGCAGTACCACTGGACTGGATTTATATGGCAGTACCACTGGACATACACAGCAGTATCACTGGACTGGATTTATATGGCAGTACCACTGGACATATACGGCAGTATCACTGGAATATACGGCAGTACCACTGGACTAGATTTATATGGCAGTACCACTGGACATATATGGCAGTATCACTGGATTTATATGGCAGTACCACTGGACATATATGGCAGTATCACTGGAATTATATGGCAGTACCACTGGTTTATACGGCAGTACCACTGGACTGGATTTATACGGCAATACCACTGGACATATACGGCAGTATCACTGGAATTATATGGCAGTAACACTGGACATATACAGCAGTATCACTGGATTTATACGGCAGTACCACTGGACATATACAGCAGTATCAATGGATTTATACAGCAGTACCACTGGACATATATGGCAGCATCACTGGACATATACGGCAGTATCACTGGAATTATATGGCAGTACCACTGGACTTATATGGCAGTATCCTGGACTGGATTTATATGGCAGTATCCTGGACTGGATTTATACGGCAGTACCACTTGACATATACGTCAGTATCACTTGACTGAGGTTATATGGCAGTACCACTGGACAGGTACGGCAATATCACTGGATTTATATGGCAGTACCACTGGACATTTACGGCAGTATCACTGGATTTATACGCAGTACCACTGGACTTATACAGCAGCACAGGGACACCACCACTGGACTGATGCTGGACTGATGCAGGACAACACAGCAATGGACTTATAAAGCAGCACTGGACATATGGCAGCAGAGGACACCACCACTGTGACTGGACTGATGCAGCACAACACAGCACCACTGGACTGGACTTATACAGCAGCACTGGACATATGGCAGCAGAGGACACCACCACTATGACTGGACTGATGCAGCACAAGACACTACCACTGTACTGATGCTGGACATCACAGCATCACTGCACTGGACTTATACGGCTACACTGGACATATAGCAGCAGAGGAAACCACTGTGACTGGACTGGTGCAGCATAAGACACTATATATGCGGGTTTGGGACGTTATGTTCGGTAGGGTTTAATTCTCAGGAAACCGAACCCGCTCATCTCTAGTAAAATTGAGCAGAGTCTTGTCCCAAGATCTGTTCCTATGACTTTTCCACAACTGCATCATTAAAAAAGCTATCAAGGAGTGGCTCAGGATGCAATGATATATCTTTAAATTATATTTTAAAAACATTAGAGATTCTGCTGCGGTTGTAAATCATATTGAGGATCAACATCAACTTTTATAAAAAGAAATGTACATAACATGAAATTAATCATAATAACTTATACTGCAACTGCTAAATTCCATAGATGTTTTAAATTATTCTCAATTTCATCAGCAAAACATTGTACATCTCCACTATGGAGAATTTCATTTACATCCATGATCCAACTGCATGTTGGTGCCAAAATACCACACATTTTGGCTCTAATTGGTGCTATGAAGTCATATGGCCCTGTTTCTGCCCATGATATCATACATGCAAGTCATCCACAACCGTCTAGAAGAAGCTTGGCAGTCACCAGCCCCAGACACAAGTAAACCATTTGGGGATGTAATAAACCTACATGTGGGTTCTGGGAAATGTAACAGCCTCTCCTACATTTATTTGTTGGTAGTAAACACTGAGTTGATGAAAATTTTTATTTTATGATTGAATACAGTGAATCTATACATAGAAGTTCTCTATATCAGGAAACATCTGTTTATCGCAACTCCAGCCCAGATGAGTAGCAACAAATTATAGGTAACATAGGTAATAGGTAAAACTAAATAAGTTGATAATGTGCAATGGGTTTTTATGACTGATATTTGAACTGTAAATTAAACATATTTGCTGTAATCAGTGCCGTAACTAGACATTTTGGTGCCCTGTGCCAGAAAGAGAATTGGTGTCACCCTCCATATATAAAATAGGGACAGTGCACTCTGAAGATGTGCGCCAAAAATATAGGGCTGTGGCTTCATGAGGAAGAGGTGTGTCCACAGAATAGTACAAATTCACAGTAATGTCCATTATTCACATTACACCAGCGAGCAGTAACCCTTATACACATTATGCCAGATGGAGCCTCTTATACACATTATGCCAGGTAGAGTCCCTTATACACATTATGCCAGGTAGAGCCCCTTATACACATTATGCCAGGTAAAACCACTTATACACATTATGCCAGGTAGAGCCCCTTAAACACATTATGCAAGCTAGAGCCCATTACAAACATTACGCCAGGTAGAGCCCCTTACACACATTACGCCAGGTAGAGCCCCTTACACACATTATACCACAGTAGATTCGCTTATACACATTATGCCAGATAGAGCCCCTTACACACATTATGCCGGGTAGAGCCCCCTATACACAATACGCCAGGAAGAGCCCCTTACACATTACACCACAGTAGAGCCCCTTATACCCATTTCACAACAGTACAGCCCCTTATACACAATATGCCAGGTACAACCGCTTACATACATTACACCTACGGGAGAGCCCCCAATACACAATATGCCAAGAAGAGCCTCTTACACACATTACACCACAATAGAGCCCCTTATACCCATTATATCACAGTGCAGCCCCTTATACACATGCCAGGTAGAGCCCCTTGCACACATTACACCACAGGAGAGTCCCTTATACACATTACCTCAGGGAAAGCCCTTATATACATTATGCCAAGTAGAGCCCCTTATATGGGATCTGGGCAAGATGCCTGCAGCCAGTATGCCAGCAGTCAGAATCCCAGCACCGGAATCCTGACACATGGCCCAATTGCCAACTCCAGAACTCTGACACCAGACTAAATGCAGATGCTGGAATCCTGACTGCCAGAATCCCAATTGTAAGTATGCAGGGACTCCTACTGTTAGCCCGTAGGGAGAGTGAGGCTTAGGTTTAGGCACCCCCGGGACAGTGGGCTTAGACTGTGAGGAAGGGGAGAGTTAGGCGGGGAAGGGGGGTTATGGTCAGAAGGGAGGGTTAGGGGGTATTGTGGGAGGGTAAGTACAAGTGAAACTCAGAAAATTAGAATATCGTGCAAAAGTTAAGTAATTCAACTTAAAAGGTGAAACTAATATATAGACTCATTACATACAAAGTGAGATATTTCAAGCCTTTATTTGTTATAATTTTGATGTTTGTGGCTTACAACTTAAGAAAACCCCAAATCTAAAATATCAGAAAATTAGAATATTACATAAAATCAATAAAAAAGGATTTTAAATACAGAAATGTCAGCCCTCTGAAAAGTATAATCATGCATATGTACTCAGTACTTGGTTTGGGCCTCTTTTGCATGAATTACTGCCTCAATGCGGCGTGGCAAGGATTCTATCAGCCTCTGGCACTGCTGAGGTGCTATGGAAGACCAGGATGCTTCAATAGCGGCCTTCAGCTCTTCTGCATTGTTCGGTCTCATGTCTCTCATCTTCCTCTTGGCAATGAAACATAGATTCTCTATGGTGTTCAGGTCAAGCGAGTTTGCTGGCCAATACAGCACAGTAATCCCACGCTCATTGAACCAGGTTTTGGTACAGTACTTTTGGCAGTGTGGGCAGGTGCCAGGTCCTGCTGGAAAATATAATATATTAGTTTCACCTTTTAAGTTAAATTACTGAAATAAATGAACTCTTGGACGATATTCAAATTTTCTGAGTTTCACCTGTATACTTACATAGCCACTGTCAGGATTGTCTCCATTGGGATGCTGCAGTCAGTATTTGGACCGCCAGCATCCCGAACGTCGGCATATCATATCACACCCCCTTATACACATTATGCCAGGTAGAGCCGCTTATACACATTATGCCAGGTAGAGCCCCTATACCTTATTCCTCCTCATCATTCCTTTCTCCCCTACAGTGAAAAGTAAGAGAGAGGGAGAGATTATGTGTATGTAATTTACAGCATCATAGACAGCAGTGTTTCAGTGCTCTCTGCCCCGCTCTGGGATCCGCCAGTTTACTTCTCACACTGCACTGCGAGCAGGTTTGGTTCCCACCAGTTCACAGGGGATGACACTTGGACAGCTTGGTCAGAGGCAGACTGGGATGGAAAACCTGCTCGGAAAACTTATGGAAGCAGCCCTAATGGGGACAGGGTCTGTTCAGGGGGGCAGGATTCCTCCTCACATTGTAGCAGTTGCAACTACCCTTGGGTCTTTTGCTGCAGTTGCAGTTGTGATTTTATGCTAATGACACTACAATGCAGCTCCCTAGTGTACATCCATGAATCCAAATATGCAAGGACCGAGATGCCCATTTTCAGTTTCTACAGATGCTGCAGTCATTCTTTGTGCATCTTTAGACCTAACCATCAGTTGCATCACGTATACTGTCACCAGCCCTATGCTAGATGCAGATCATCCGTCTGAGTATGGCCTCCAGTGTGAGCAATTCAATGTCCCTATATGCAACCACTTTCAGCAGCGCACCCACACTATGTTACATCTGCATCTGATTAACCAACCCCTTGTAACCACACAGGAATGCCAAAGACATTTCTAATATACTTTTTGGTGTGTGTCTTTGTACTGCAACTCTGTATAAACACCATCACGATGCATGCAAGTGTGCTGCAACTCAGACACAAGCATAAATGAAAACCATTGCACAAGAAAAAAAATAAACACACTGGCCCCCACAGGAAAAAAAAACACACTGGCCCCCACAGAAAACAATAAAACAAATTGGCCCCAACAGGGAAAATAAATGAAATGTATTAAATAGCTTTTGGTATTACACTTTGTTTCAAATTTCCACTGCTGTTTGGAAGGCTCAGTGACACCAAGAGGTTTAATAATTCTTGGCTGTAACATCTATATATTCATTTATTAACATTTATATAGCACCAGCATATTCCATTGCACTTTCTTTCAAAGTCAGGCAGGGGTGGATTGGGAAGTGAAAGTGGCCTCACATGGACAGCGCCAGAGTTTACCATTTAACCATGGCAGTAGCACCAGCCCTCACATGTCAAACAAAACAGGCCCCACATGCACATCGGCCTACCAGACACTTATCCTGTAAGCCCTATGGCCAATCTGCCCCTGAGCCCAGTGATGCCTGCTGTAATATTCACAGTGCTACAGCTGTTACCGGATACGCAGACAGAGCCGGCCAATCCGGATCAGTGCAGACAGTGCGCCCACACGAAAACTACATTGGCTGTAATTCACTTTACTTTTCAAAATCAGTTGTTACATCATATATCAGCAACACCAAAAAGATAGGGTACCTCTGCAATAATCTATACTGCCCCATTTCATAGTGTACAGATGTGTCCTCTTACATCTTTGCTTCGTGCGCTACAAGTCTCGTTACACATAATGCATGAGTCTCGTGTGAGTCGGTAGCACTGAGCATCTTTTTTTGCATTTTTTCCTGTGAAAATACGTCTTAGTCGCAAAGTAATGCATACAAATACTATGCTACAGTGTTTTCCTGGAAAATGTCAAATTGCATTTCGGATGCAGATACAGCCACAATTACACACAGAATATGGGCATGCTGCTTATCATTTTAATCAGCAGGATCTGTTTGTGTGTCCTATTGCATTACTTTGCAATAAAAAAAATGGGAAAAATGCAAAACAAGACGCTCAGCGCTACCGAGTCCAGCCACGGCATGGCGCGACTTTACGGGCTGTTTAGCGTGACTGCAGAAAAGATGCAAGAGGACACATCTGTAATACAGTAATATATCTAATATGGTACATACCCCACCTTGTAAGCATAGTTGTCTACCACGTAAAGATAGGGTACCAGAGCCCTTGTCATACCACATTTATGTCCTTCCTGGTTTCTGTCTCCTCCCTAGAGACAAGCCACAATATTGCTCCATTTCAGCCTAGTGCAGAAAGCCGAGCCTAACAGACATGAAGCTGAGCCAGTTGGGGCCAGGGATTTATTTCCAATCTCCTCCCTGATGGTGCAGTTGACACCCTCCCCTTCACCTTCACTCTTTCAATTCCATCTTCTCTGAATCTTCCCTTGCCTCACATACAGTATTTCTGACTTTCCCCTCTACTCATCTCCTTCTTGCCCATTCAGCTTCATCCTTTTCCACCCCGGGAGTATTCAGTCACCTGTGGTTATTTTTCGTACAGACAAAATCGGCTTTTAACACAATTTTTGCCCAATGGTCATTCTCTGGCTATCCAATTTATAGTCTGTTTTCTCCGTGCAAAAAAAAAGTTGCCCTAATTACTCGAAAACACATAGGATCCGCGAAAAGACATTGACCTATGTGTTTTTGTGGCAGTTATCATAGAAAAAAAATGGGTACTTAGTGGGGGTTTGGTTTCTCCTGCCTGATGCAGCCGAAACCAAATCCCCGATAAGCACCACCATCAATGCTAATAGGAAAGCCCTAGGTGAGTCAATTAGCCACGGTAAATTACCGTGGCTAAATGGATACTGCTTTCTTGTTTCTCACTGTAGCGTCTGCTTCTCCCTTTGCTCTCTTTTAAATGGTCCAGACCCACTCTCCTCTTCCCCACCTGTGGCCAGGCCCGGCGCTACCCGCTCAGCAAAGGGATGCAAAGCAGGTAGACGCCGGGTAGGAGAGGCGCTCTGCCTGCTTTGCATCCCTGCGCTGCGCCTGGGACCCTGTGCAGCAGGAACGGTGGAACACACTCAGCAGAGCCTGGAGAGGTGCTCTCTTTGCTGTGTGCTGTTTCTGCCGGCTGCCGCTGCACCAGTCACACTGACAGCACAGCGGCGCCAGCAGCATGAAGAGCGGCCGCCGCCCCCTCCCTCTCTGCCAGAGCCGGCGCCGTCCCCACAACCTCTTCCTGTCTGTCGCACTGTCCAGTAATCAGCAGCACCAGCAGCAGTACGGTAAGCACTCAGTGATTAGTATCACACTCACCCCACCCCTCGTGTCCTGCGGCCACTAAGGAAGAGGAGAAAACGGGCCACCTGGTGCGCTACCAGCCTTGCCCTGCACCCCAGAGCCCAGCACTGCAGCATATATGTGCAAAGTGAGTCGTGGTGGTGACTGGTTACTCGTGGTGGTCCCCCCTCTCCCCCCCCTTCCCGGTGGTCCCCCCCCTAGTAGCAGTAACCAGGTGTCATTCAGCAGATTAGTTTAGACATATTCAAATAAGCAAAAGCGGTGTGCATCTATGCTTTTGCTTATTTGAATACATCTTCTTTTGGTCACTTAATCCACTGAGTGATGCCTGGGTACTGCTACTAGTGGAGGGGAGGACTCACCAATCACACCCTAGGGAACGTCTGATTGCATGTACTGTGTGTATATATATATATATATATATATATATATATATAACACAGATGGCCGGCACTCTGTTAAGATTTAGAGAACGGTGCCCAGGTGCCTTCCATTGTCCACAATGCAGGGGACAATATGCAGGTAGATTTGTACATGATCAAAATCAGGCTACCAGCGCCATAAACATGCTGCTTCTGGTGCTAGTTGCCTGATTTTGACCATTTACTACCAAGACCCGTGAGTGCCGCTATACAAATCTACATATATATATATTTAATGCCTACCTTTTGCATAGACGAGGACAGCACAGTGCAAGAGAAGGCCACGAGACCAACCGTCTGTGTCTGCTCAACCCCCACCCCGTGTGCCTGTAGCTGTCCCCCTCCCCCTTCTTTTACTACTTTATGCCCAATATGTGCTACTCCCTTTTGCCCATGTGTGCATTTGCCTTCACCCATGTGTGACACTGGTCATATCTGTTGGCAGTTCATGGGCCCCCACATGTGCGTGGACCACCCACCTCATTGCACACTCTCTTTCTCTCTCTCCAGCCACTCCCCTTCCCGACTCAAGCGGCACTGCTACTGTGGGCACTACTGTGTGGTATAACATATATAAGGGGTAGCGTAATATGAATAAGGTAGACTATGTGGTGTAATGTGTGTAAGACTGTGCTACTGTGTTGTGAAATATGAAATGCAGGTACTATTGTGTGGCCACACCCCTTTCTCGTGAGAACACATCCCCTTTTTTGCTGTTCCTTTTTAAAGTATGGGAGTGAGGGCGCAAATTTATAGTTTGCAGGAGGGCGCCAAACACCCTAGCACCGGCCCTGCCTGTGGCCATACAGGAGGATAACAGAGGAGTCTGCTTCACAACACTTTAAGCTCTGCACAACATGATAAATATGTAATTATGTAATATTGGTGTGGAAGTGTGATGTAGATATAATAGAACGTTGGAAAATTGTATTAATGTAATGGGATTATTAATGTAATATGGGGGAGGTGTGATTGTTCATGTAATGTTGGATATATAAATATAATGTGGTGGCTGGTGGGAGCTATTTATAGAATGAATCATCATGCAGAGCTATTCTTTTAATAATAGGAGGTGGTCTCTATTATATCAGGACTTTTAGTTTAGTATTTTAATGGCTGCAATTGATATATCACAAGGGCGGATAATGTAATGTGAATCTAATAACTTAACGACAAGACCGGGTTTGGATTGCAGCGTAGCCCTAACCTCCCTGCCTCCCACAGCTTACCTACCAGCCGGGCCAGCAGACGCTCATTCGGGGTCCCAGTTTTGGGGATTCTGGCGCCAGGCTCATGACCTTATTCTGGATGCTGGTGTCGGCATTCTGAGTAGTGTTGGGATTCCAGCATTGGTATTTCAACTGCCGGGATCACGACTGCCGGGATCCTGGCTGGATCCCAGTAGGATGCCTGTTTATTAAATGTGGGTCTATCGATGGGCTGCCAGAAACAGGTGAAATTAGACAGATATTTACAGGAGGTGAATACTATCCGTCTCTTTTTCAAACAGGATCCCAATAATCCAGGATAGGAGAGACCCCATAGTTTAGTTAAGTGCAACAAGTGGAATATTGACTACTTTTCAAGCTTCTTGCTGTATAAAAGGAATTCAACTTTAATATACTGTAAGCGAGATATTCTATTATACAGTCTAAATTAATTGCCTATTAAGCTAATAAAAACATTAAATGACTAAGCCCTGAAAATGCAAAGGTAAGGGATTTTTTGGAGACTCTAATAATAATTATATCGAACTGAAATCTAGTTTGAATGGTTAAAATCACTGTTCTACCTTCACATCTCTCTTCCCTGTCTTCCCCTCTTCCTTTCATCTCCCACTCTTCCCCTCTTCTTTCCATCTCTCTCCCCACCTTCTTCCCATCTATTGCTACTCTGTCCATCTAACCCTCTTCCTCCCTTCTCTCTCTCTCCCAGTCTCCTCATCTTCCTCCCATCTCTCTCCAAGGTAGGTTTGAGAGATGCTGGCGAGGGGTGGTGGGGGGCTGGTATGTCAAGTGTCAATTCCCAGGACCCCAGAGAGAATCAGTAAAAGTTTGCAGACCATCAGGCTTGGGGTGGGTGGGGACTCATTCTCCAATGCAGGTCAGTTAATTCAGTTCACAGGACCACTATAAGGAATACCTTGGAGGGGCTGAAGGAGGTACCAATCTGCGGGACCCCTGGCAGGCAGGGCCGGCTCCAGGCATGTTCCACTTGAGCGGCCGCGCAGGGCGCCACCCTTAGTGGGCGCCGCTATTTGGGGCCGTCATATTGTGTCCACATACCTGGAGCCGGCTCTGCCCTGATCACAGCTGTCCGCCCCGGCTCTCAGCAGTGGCCGCCATAATGGGGGAGTGTTGTGGGCGGGCCAAGGCCAGGCTCAGTGAATTTGTGTGCGGCGCCTGGCCAGCCCGAGCAGCCCCGCCTCCCTCTCGACACACCCACCGCCTGTCTCCAGCTACTGTGCTCTCGTCATCCCCTTCACCTCCCCAGAATGCCGGTGCAGGCACAACGTCATTGCGCACGGCAGTCTGGGAGAGGAAGTGTTGGTGGGAGAAGAGAGGAGCGGGAAGAGCGAGGAGCAGCGGCATCCGCAGTGACAGTGCATCCTGTATTGTATGCGCCCGCCCATCCACCTACAAGCAGGTCTGCAATCTGCCTGCCTGAGCCCCTGGCCCCGTGGAGGCATCCTGCCAGTCCAGGTTCCCAGCAGCAGCACAGCACACGGCCAGAATGAGCACTTCAGGGAGAGTGCTGCACCCCAGCCAGGGTGAGTCCGGATGTATACATACCCTGGCTAACTCATTCACTCTCACTCTCTGTCCTCACCCCCCCCCCCCCCTCTCTTTTCTTGTCCTCACACCCCCCTTCTCTTTTGTATTCACTCCCCCCTCTTTCTCTATTGTCCTCGTATCTCTCTCTTTTGTACTCAGACCCTCTCTCTCTTATACTAACCCTCTTTGTCATTACCCCCCTCTTTGTCAGTACCCCCCTCTCACTCTTTTGTCGTTACCCTCCTCTCTCCTTTGTCGTTACCCCCTCTGTCTCTTTTGTTGTTACCCCCCCTCTGTCTCTTTTGTTGTTACCCCCCCTCTGTCTCTTTTGTCGTTACTCCCCCTCTGTCTCTTTTGTCGTTACTCCCCCTCTGTCTCTTTTGTCGTTATCCCCCTCTGTCTCTTTTGTCCTTATCCCACCCTCTCTCTTTTGTCCTTATCCCACCCTCTCTCTTTTGTCCTTATCCCACCCTCTCTCTTTTGTCCTTATCCCACCCTCTCTCTTTTGTCCTTATCCCACCCTCGCTCTTTTGTCCTTACCCCCTATCTCTCTCTCTTCTCCTTACAGTACCTCTCTTTTGTCCTCACCTCTCTCTCTCGTCTTGTCCTCACCTCACCTCTATCTCTCTCGTCCTCACCCCCCTCTCTTGATCTATCTCCCTCTCTCTCATCCTCACTCCCTTTCTTTTGTCCTCATCCTATCGCTTTTTTGTCCTCATCCTCTCTCTCTTGTCCTCACCCCCCCTTTTGTCCTCACCTCTCCTCTCTCTTGTATTCACCTCTTTCTCTTGTCCTCACCTCAACCCCCATTTTGCCCTCACCTCCCTCTCTCTCTTGTCCTTACCCCTCTCTCTCTCTCTCTCTCTCTCTCATCGAAGCGTACAGCAGGGAGAGAAGACCTAGGAGCAGCAGCACGGCGATGAGCGATGTCGCATGGTACTATATGCGGCTGGCCGCCCACAAGCACCCAATCTGCAGCCTGCCTGCCTGAGACCCTGGTCCTGAGGAGGAGTCTAGCCAACCATGCAGTCCGGGATCCCAGCAGCAGCACAGCACACAGCCAGCATCAGCACTGCAGGGAGAGTGCTGCCCCCCTGACCAGGGTTAGTGCGGATGTATACATGCCCCGCCTGACTATCTGTCTTCACCCACACTCTCTCTGGTCCTCTGTCCTCACCAGGGCCGGCTCCAGGCATGTTCGAGTCGAGCGCCCGCGCAGGGCGCCACTCTTAAAGGGCGCCGCACGCTGGCGCCGACATGTTGGATCCTGGAGCCGGCCCTGTCCTAGCCCTGCGCGCGCCGCGCTGTTCGGCGCCGGCGTCTGATGTAAGACACTGGCGCCACACAGCGCGCACAGATAACTAGGGCACAGGCGCCGCACAGCGCGCCTGCCTGCAGCTGCATTCTGCCTCCCTCATCGCCGGCGCCCGGCACATCAGGTATTCAGGGGACATATGTGGCACAGTGGGGGAATTGATTTTTCTGTCACTGTGGGGGCATATCTGGCACTGGGGGCATTAAGGTATCTCTGTGGGGGCATATCTGGCACTGGGGGCATTAAGGTATCTGGCACTGTGGGGGCATATCTGGCACTGGGGGTATTAATGTATCTGGCACTGTGGGGAATATCTGGCACTGGGGGCATTAATGTATCTGGCACTGTGGGGGAATATCTGGCACTGGGGGCATTAATGTATCTGGCACTGTGGGGGCATATCTGGCACTGGGGGCATTAATGTATCTATCACTGTGGGGGCATATCTGGCACTGGGGGCATTAATGTATCTGGCACTGTGGGGGAATATCTGGCACTGGGGGCATTAATGTATCTGGCACTGGGGGCATATCTGGCACGGGGCAATAATGTATCTGGCACTGTGGGGGCATTAATGTATCTGGCACTGTGGGGGGCAATAATGTATCTGGCACTGTGTGGGCACTTATGTATCTGGCACTGGGGGCATTTATGTATCTGGCACTGGGGGCATTTATGTATCTGGCCCTGTGGGGGCATATCTAGCACTGTGGGGGCATTTTTATATCTGGCACTGTGGGGACATATCTTGCACTGTGTGGGCATTTTTTTTTTTTCAAACTATTTTTATTGCAATCTCACATCGTACAGGATAAGTAAGCAGCATTTCGAGACATGAAATATAGTATATAGTTAACAATGTATAACATAAAATACATCATGCAAAGTCCTCCTAGCAGGAGATAAGGAGTCACATATTATTCAGTCTCATATAATCCCAGGTAGAGATCCAAACATATTTTCAAACTTTTCCTCTTATAATAACTTTTATACCCTTCCAAGAAAAGGAACATGTGTAGAACTAGTGGTATCAGGGAATTTATAGTGTGTTTTAATTACAAGAGCGGAGCAGATTATAGATGGAACAAAATGTATCAAATACCGATTCTCCACTAGTAAAAACAGGGTATCCAAAAAATCCCTAAACTTGTATAAAATACCTAAAACATAAGAAAATAAACCAACATGTAATGCCTACTATGGGACATGGGTCGTCGATCCATCCACAGCACAATCTTCCCAAATCGGGGGTCTATATTTCCAAGCAGCTTGGTATACGATTGAATATAGAAGGGAGTGGAGAAGGGTCCAGAGAAGGAGAGAAAGGATAAGTCAGATGTTTAAGGGGTTAGGGTGGTCTATAGCGTGGAGGAGGTACCATGAGGTGGATCGAAAGCATTTGTCTATGGCTTGTTTAGTATGTAGGGGGAGTGTCAAAATGTAAGGGTTCCAACATTGGAACAAAGCAGGGGTGAGCCTCTCCTTATGGATAGAGGTCTCCAGCCAGTCCATGGTGAATAGAAAAAATAGTCTAGAGGTCACCATCGAAATATTAGGAGGTATGTTGTGAATCCATTGTTGCAGGATTGCCTTCCTGCCAGCTGCTGATAATATCATAAGCAGTTTTTTGTTAGCCCTGGGGATGCCAGGTTGATCAGTTAGACATCCGAACAGTGCCCAGGAGGTGGTGCAACTAAAGGATATGCCTAAGGATGTAGTTCCATAGTGATGTACCTCATGCCAAAACTGTGAAACCAGAGCGCATTCCCAGAAGCAATGGAAGAGGTCGGCCCCCTCCATTAGGCATTTGGTGCATTTACTATCTTCTGAGATGCCCATCAGTGATCGGCGTTTAGGTGAAATGTATGCCCTATGGAGCATTTTATAGGCCATTTCTTGGTAAGAGCTTGCAGGAATAAGCTTCAAGGTCAACTGAAAGTGATTTAAGAGGGATTCAGGGGTGACCGTTGGGATGTGGGAGGACCATTGGGACAGCTCCGGAAGGTCCGTGTCTGGGATAAGTTCAAGACGGATACGTGAATAAATGGTTGATATGGAGTAGCAGGCCGACTGGATTAGTGTGTCCAGAGAGTTAAGAAAGTCGATCCCTGTCAGTTTAGATAGTACAGTTTTAAGATAGTGTATTGCTTGGAAGTAGGCAAACTCGTGGTGAGGAAGTAGGCCGTATTTCTCTCGCGCCTCCACGAAAGACAGCGGGGCGCGGGAGGAGTTAAGCAGGTTGCGCAGGTTGCGAACGCCAAGAGAGTGCCAGGTAGTAAAAGGTTGTAGAGCTCCCCCCTCCTGAAACTCTAAGTTGCCGATAAGGGGCAGTGAAAGTGAGTATAGATATTGAAGTTTGAGAGATTTCCTTGCCATTTTCCACGCCTGCATTATGGGGAGTAGTAGTAAATTAGTGGTAATATGTAAGGCCAATTTGGAGGGCTTGGCATGTAAAAGATAACTGAGGGATAAGGGAGCACATAGTTGAGAATCTAGTCTAGAATCTGTGCAGTAATTATTGTTTCCAAGCCAATCCATAGCAATGCGTAAGAGGCACGCAAGATTGTATTGTTTAATATCAGGTAGATTGATTCCCCCTCTAGGTACCGTCTGGTTTAATTTTTTCATGCTAATCCTCGGGCGTTTACCAGCCCAGATGTATTTGGAGATAGAAGCGTTCAAAGAGGATAGGTCTGATTTAGATAACAATAGGGGGGTCATCTGTAAAACATAGAGGAGCTTTGGGAAACTGGCCATCTTAAATAAGTTACATCTCCCTAGCACATTAAGGGGGAGGGATTGCCAGAGGCCAAGTTCGGTTCTAATCTTATGTAGGACTGGAGTGATATTAAGCCTATATAGGTGGCATGGTTGAGCAGGGAGTGCAACGCCTAGAAAGGTAATATGTGTATTCGCCCATTTAAAGGGAAAGGTGGTTCCCCAACCCAGTTTCGCCTGTCCATATATGGCCAACGCTTCTGACTTACTATAATTGATGGTAAACCCTGCGAAAGAGGAGAAGCGATCAGTCATGGCAATTAGTTGCGGGATTGTATGGTGAGGGTCTGACATAAAAAGGAGGCGGTCGTCTGCGAATGCCACCGCCCTTAATTCCTGTGTTCCCACAGCAATGCCCTTATAGTTCTTGTGTGACAGGATATGGCGTATAAGGGGTTCCAGTGCCAAGTCAAAAAGGAGGGGGGATAAGGGGCATCCTTGCCTAGTGCCTCTTTCCAACGTGAAAAATGAAGATGTCACATTATTGACTAAGACCTGCGCCACTGGGTTGGTATATAAGGTTTGCACTAGGTTGCAAAACACTGTGACAAACCCCTGGTGGGCGAGCACTCGGGATAGGTGAGGCCAGGCAATTTTATCAAATGCCTTCTCTGCGTCTAAATTTATAATGATGTTATTTTTGGCCTGGTTAAGGCGGGTGTAGGATATTGCAGTTAGGGCCGCCCGCACTCCCCGTGTGGATTGTCTACCTTTGACGAATCCCATCTGTGCAGGTGAAATGAGATGGGGTAAGTATGCTTGCAACCTGTTAGCTATGATTTTAGTCAAGATTTTAAAATCTTGATTGAGGAGTGAGATGGGGCGGTATGACCCAACCTGAGTAGGATCTTTACCAGGTTTTGCTAGCACTATGAGTTTGGCTTCATTGAAACGAAGGGGAGTCTCCCCTGTTGTTAGTATATGGTTATATAATCGTGTTAATATGGGGAGTATGTCAGCATCTAGCACCTTGTAAAATTCAGCGCTGAAGCCGTCAGGGCCAGGGCTCTTTCCATTGGGGAGGGACTTAATGGTGGCCCGCACCTCCTCCTCAGTTATGGGAGCATCCAACGATTCCCTCTCCTCTAATTCCAGCTTCGGTAACTGCGCCTCATCTAGGAATGATTGACCATCAGTTGCATTATCAACGTCGGCAGTATATAGGGACTTATAGAAGCGCATGAAAGCCGAGCAGATGTCAGTGGGATCAGAAAGAACACTTCCAGAGCTGTGCAACAAGGCAACCCATGTTTTGTTTCGGGGTCCCCTAACCAGGTTGGCCAGGAGCTTACCGGATTTATTCCCCCACCTATGAAACCTGTTCCTGCCGTAATCGTAGCTGATCTGGGCCTGTTCGGTGAGAAAGGTATCATAGATTTGTTTTGCCATGAGGTACGCCTCCTTGTGGGTAGGGCTATCGCTTTGTTTGTATGTGCGATATGCAAGTGTGAGAGCCGCGCTGAGTTCCTGTAATTTTATATTAAATTTCTTGCACTTAGAATTGACGTAGGAGATGATATGGCCACGGAGGACTGCTTTAGAGGCTCCCCAAAAAAGTGGAGTGTTAGATTCTTGATCTAGGTTGTCAGTAGTATAATTCTGCCAGGTGTGTTTAAGATGTAATAAGAAGTCCTCTGAGTGTGTGAGATATGCTGGGAATCTCCAACATTTAGATATGTTCTGAGGTAGGGACAGATGTAGGGACAAGGTAATGGGGGCGTGGTCCGAAATAATGATGTCTTTAATTGAGGTGTGGGTAACTTTAGAAAAGAGGTGTTTGGATAAAAATAGATAGTCAATGCGAGAGTGAGTAGAATGTGGGTGGGAATAGAAAGAATAATCTCGTTGAAGGGGGTTATGTAGACGCCAGGGGTCTAATAAGGTGAGTTGAGAACAAAACGAGGAGAGTAGAGTAGAGGAGGGTCCGGGTCTTTTGGTACTTACCCCCGACCTGTCCATGGATGGATCAACGACCGTGTTGAAGTCTCCCCCTAGGATTAAGTTCTGGCTACCCCAGGATAAAACTCTTTGAAGAATATCTGCAAAAAAGAGATTGTTAGATCCAGTAGGTGCATATACGTTTAGAAAGGTATATATCACATTGTCGATTGATACATCTAAAAATATAAATCTGCCCTCAGGGTCGATATACTTTTTAAGAATAGAGAATTGAAGATTCTTATGAAAAAGGATGGCCACACCTCTGGTTTTATTGGTGTAAGGAGCAGACACGCATTCCCCTATCCAAGGGGCTCTCAATGACACAGGGGAGTTATGCTCCCAGTGCGTTTCTTGCAGGATCACTACTTGAGGGGACAAGCGAGAGAGATGAGCAACTACCTTCTTGCGCTTAATGGGGCTATTTAGACCCTCCACATTCCAGGAAACTATATTACAGTCTAAAAGTGGGGTTGTCACCGGGGTTGAGGTCTGGGAAACAGCGTGGTCAGCCATGCTATCCTACCCCCGTAGATGGAGAATAGAATATCAAAATTGTACAGGTAAAACGGTGCCCCCCCCCGTCCCAGTGAGCAAGGAGGGGCCAACCTATGGAGGATCGAGACACATTATCCCAGCAGGCAAAACAAACAGACACATAAACATACAAAAATATCAAACTAACAGATAGAAAACAATGGGAGGCAAAGCCTCCAGCATGCGTGAATAGCATGCCTTGATCATATCCCGAACACTGTGTGACCTACAGATGAAAGCAGTTGTGAAGATAGGCAAGCTTTAAGTAAGGGTGGACAGTCAAGTGTCAGGGTGTGCAAAATGGGTCTTTGCCGCCATCGGATCGTCAAAAAAGCACGGTTTTCCATTGACAAAGACCCGAAGGCGGGCAGGGTATAACAATGAGAACTTGACGTTTTCTTCAAACAGTTGCTTGCATATCGGAGCGAACTCTCTGCGCTTGTTGGCGACATGAGTGGAGAAGTCCTGGAATATAAGTAACCTTTCTCCCTTATAAAGGAGGTTCGCTGACTGCCGGTAGTGGTCCAAGAGCTTTATCCGCGTAGTTTAAAATCCGTAGGATAACCGGTCTAGGGCGTCCCGCGGATTCTCTGCGTTCAGGGCCAATCCTGTGTGCCCTTTCAATGGCTAATGGTGAGCCCTGAAGATCCATACCTAATTTGTCGGGCAGCCAGTTGGATAGAAGGTCTAGCAGTGCGTGGCCTCTCACCGATTCCGGGATGCCCACCACCCGCAGGTTGTTTCGACGGCTCCGATTCTCCAAATCATCGAGTTTTTCAGTGAGGCCTTTGATTTCTGTGGTTTGGGTCTTTATGGTAGACTGTGCGGCTTGTAGATCGTCTTCCAATGTTGAGACCCTCTGCTCGACTTCATCTAAATGGTTACTGTGATGAGTCAGCTGGGCTAAGGTGGAATCGATGGCTTCTTTGATGCCCGCCAGTTTCTCGTCTAGCAGAGGTCCAAGAACCGCAGCGATGTCAGTGGGTTTCATTTTAGGCTGTTTGGTAGTTGAAGCGCCAGTACGTTTTCTTTGGGATCGAGATCGGGTGGTGGAGCAATCGGAGTCAGATGAATTTCTGCGGGACGTGTCTTCGCGTGCGCCTGAAATAGGACCAGTCGAGGACATTGGGGTGGATACCAGGAACTTTTCCATATGAGGTCACTAGAATTAAATATGTAGAGTAGAAGCAATGTAGGGCGCAGTGAGTGGTTTAATGAGGGTCACATCAGCGTTGGGAGGGTATTGGAAAGTTACATTGCTATGAAGATAGCAGGCATGTCAGGATGTTACGGATCAGGGTTGCCGGCAGCAACGTTGCAGAGGCGTCAGAGCGTGGCACCGCAGAGTACCGCAGCGGCGTGATGTATATGTCAAAAGGCTCGGGGTGAGGTAGCGGGAGCCAGGCATCCACCGCTATGAGTGTGTAATTCCCGGGCGCGGCAGGTGACGATCGGGCCGATAAAGTATCACACCTGTTGTTGTAAGGCGTGATATAATGGTTCCTCTCCAGCCACCGAACAGGAGATATGAGAATAGGTAAAACGATGGGATTAGCTGTATAGTGGCTGCAGGTTGTCTAATTTAGAAGTCGCCACAAGAGGGAGCTGTAGTCATGGCTATTTCCAGCCATGAAGTGTGGACTGTGCCAATCGCAAGATGGCCGCCGCTTGTCAGTGGTTACTGTGCCAGTCGCAAGATGGCCGCCGCTTGTTAGTGAGGCCTGGTCCCTCCGGATGTCACCCGGCCGTCAATCCTCATCAGCGAGGGGGGAGATCCTTCATGTGAGGGGATATGTGAGGCGGGGGTTAGAAGGTGAGCGCCTGGTGGAGCCAGGAATCAGTGAGGCCTGGCGCAGGGTTCGGGCGGCGCCAACCGCAAGATGGCCGCCGGCCGCCAGCCACACGCGGCCTGGCCTCCACCTCCCGCAGGCCGCCCATTTCTCGGTCTCCCGCGCTGGCCAGCGCTCGATGGGCAGGCTGCTAGGTGTCAGGGGGTGCCCCTCAGGTGGAAGAGGGAGTCTGTAGAGCCGCCGTACCGGCTCCGATGCGTCGACGGGTCCGTTTTAAAATCGAGGCCCCGGCTTCTGAGACGGAGGTAGGCCGCAATCTGCAGGGGGCAACGCAGGGCCCCCCCGATTCCGCAGCTTCGACCTCCGGGTGTAGGGTAGTGTAGCAGGGTGAGGGGTTGGTGTTCCTGCAGGTGGGCCCTTAGATTTTGGTCAGTAATGGGTATATTAGGTTTGGCTAGCTGGAGCTGCACAAGAACCCGACCTTCCCTGATGCCAGCTAGGCCACACCCCTGTGTGGGCATTTTTATATCTGCCACTGTGGGGACATATCTGGCACTGTGTGGGCACTTATGTATCTGGCACTGTGGGGGGCATATCTGCACTGTGGGGGCATTTATGTATCTGGCACATTGGGGGCATTTATGTATCTGAACTGTGGGTGCATATCTGGCACTGTGTGGCCATTTATGTAGCTGGCACTGCAGGGGGGCATGTCACGTGTAGCTGGCACTGCTGGGGGGGCATGTCACGTGTAGCTGGCACTGCTGGGGGGCATGGCACGTGTAGCTGGCACTGCTGGGGAGCATGTCACGTGTAGCTGGCACTGCTGGGGGGCATGTCATGTTGTGTTCCCGCTAGGCGTCTATGGCTAGGCAATGTGTCTCAGTGCTCTCCTTGGTGCAATGTGTCTCAGTGCTGTGCCTGACGCAAAGTGTATAGGAGGTTCTACCTGGTGCAGTGTGTATTAGCTGCACTACTGTGTGGTGTAATGCAAATTGCCACTATTATGTGGCCACGTACCTTCCCCACGTAGTAACTCCCCTTAATTTTTGCTGCGCGCCTTCGGCGCGCACTGTCCATGCTTTGACATATAGGTATGGGAACAACAAGCAGTATGTACATAATTTTGCCCTCCTAACTTAAAAATGTGCCCTCCCTGTGATCAGCACCATGCCCTAAAAAGTGAACACTATCATGTGTAGCTGGCACTGCTGGGTGGCATGTCATGTGTAGCTGGCACTGCTGCGGGGCATGTCATGTCTAGCTGGCACTGATGCAGGGCATGTCATGTCTAGCTGGCACTGCAGCGGGGCATGTCACGAGTAGCTGGCACTGCTGGGGGGGCATGTCACGTGTAGCTGGCACTGCTGGGGGGGGCATGTCATGTCTATCTGGCACTGCACATTATGTGTATCTGGCACTATACTGGAGACATTGTGTGTAAGGAACACTACTGTGGCTATGTGTAAGGCTGCTAATTGTGTGAAAATATATTTATAGTTTGATGATATGAAGTTACGAGGCCACACCCACTTTTCCAGAGGCCACGCCCACTTTTCCGGGAGCGTGCACATGGGGGGGGGGGGGGGGGGCGCTTTTACATTTTCTCGCTCAGGGTGCTAGTAGGCCTGGAGCCGGCCCTGCTGGCAGGGGTGTGTGGAGTGATTTCTGGCAGGAAGTGTAGAGGATGATTATGGCTGGTTTTTGCATTAGGCTCATTATAGAATAGATTTGAATCAGGGTTGCCAGCCTTTGCTAACTATTTTTGGATGAAAATAACGGATGGTTAGCTTTACTGACATATAGTAAAACACCCACAAGTTAAGTTTTTCTGTACTTAAGCTCAAAGTCAAGAGAGAATAATTTGAATTAAAAACAACTTCTGGAGATTGTTGAGATGTCTTAACTCAATTTTACCTGACTACTGTACAAAATGCCTGTGTTTATAGAGAAAAAAGTGTGCAATTCTAATGCGTCGTACAATGGCACATAGGAAAATGTTCCATAGCATTGTAGTGTATTAGTAAAAAATGAAGCCATTGGCATTTTACTAGGTTTTTTTTTTACAGGTTTATATACACAATGGTACACAAGTGAAAAGACCAATGGGTATAGTAACACTAGAAAAAAGGTTACTATTCCCATACCAGTTTACAATTATTTTATATACAGTACATTCAAGACACATGTAAAAGACATTTAAAAATGAAGGTATGATGCCTAAAAGTGCAACAATTACAAGCTGATGTGCACATAAGAGTATGACTATAATTAAATAATCTGGTTGTTTTTTTCTCTCGGAATGATCAGAATTGAAATAAATGGTTCTCTTGCTGAACGTACTTTGCTAGGACTGATCAGCTATCCTCCCACTGTTTGCAATATATTTTTATTGACGGAGAATTGTTCAATGCTTTACTTCTTCAAAGATAATATGTCAACTCGTAACTTTCTTGGTTTAATCCTTTTATATTCTGAAAAACATATGCCCATGGTATTACTTCTCCAAAACTTATTTTCCTAATATTACAAACTGGACCACATACCATTTCTGTTTTGCATTTGTTTGATTTTTAACAATATTAACAATATTAGAAATGCATTTAAAATGCAAACTCTTTACATTTGAGTTTGATGTGGGTCTTTTTTTTATAGTGCTTTTACTAGTATTTTTATACTTGCCAAACAGTTAAAATGCTTGGAAATGGAACAAGTAGCATTCTGCTAAATAATGCTTAGAAACACAATAGTTAAAAGGCCAATAGTTATACTAACATTAGACACAATGGTTTCTAGTAAAAAAACTGTTTACATGCACTTACTAACATTAAAAACCACATTTATAAAATTACAGAGCTTTGTATGCCTTAGAATATAATGAAAGAGTATCAGCTTTTATACTGTAGACTCTGCTCTCTGTATAATAACAGATCCTAATTTTTAAATCTATCTATCTATCTATCTATCTATTGTATTTATCTATCTATAAAATAAATCAGCTGATGTCAAGAATGTTAGCAATTCACGGTCGTAAAGACAACTTGGAAAGAGATATTTTTGTAAACACCACAAATTGGCGCAAGGGGATGCAGCCTGTGGAAACTCTTGACTCAACTGGATATCACCCCTAATCCAACATAAATTACATAGACAATAAACAAAAACGAGTCAATTGCTTCCCTTGGCGCATAGGGAAATATGTGTCACAATGATTTACTTTCCTAAATCAAATAGTTGATTTCTACTTTTCTGCGTACCCCCACTCACGCTGGACTAAAGTGGGCTGCACACATAAAGGTATCTTTATCCTTTCCTACGTGGGACTTAGACTCTGAAAGCAGTCCTGAATGTCGTACCCCAACTCACACAGCAATGGAGATCTGGACTCCTATCAAGGTTTCTTTCTGCTGTCGTCTCAATATGGTTCCTGAAGTCTATCCTTACCACAAGGTAATCTCGTTGACATGAAAAATAAAACAAGGGTATCCAATGTGTAGTGTTTCCCTCATCACATATCATATATGGTAATACATATGAACCACTTCCGTGCCTTAAATACACCCTGGATAACTCCAAATTGTCCGGTGTCTTTTATTATCAAGAGTGTGTGTTGTCAACATATAGACCCTTCACCAATTGTCCAGAATAGAGTCTGCGTACCCCCAACTCACACAGTGAACGTTGGTGTGAATCCTATAACGGTATCTTTATATTGAACACAATACATCTAGTGGGCGTACCCCAACTCACACGTGGGTATGTTGTCTGAATCACATCACGGTATCTTTTACTCGTTCCTTGCTTCACAAATGATCTCAAGTCAGACCTTTAAACAAGACCTTTAACACAGAAATTCTTGATCTCCAAAAAAATTTTTGAATATTACTCCTTAAAAGTCATATATGAAAGTCCCAGACATGCACACATGTGCAGAAAAACATGTTCAACACAATTTATTTTTAAACAACAAGAATCTCTTAAAAAATCACATGAAGAAAAAAGTAAAAATGGTCCACATTCATAAAAATATTAATCCATAAAAGTTTTCTGTCAGAAAAAATGGCTACTCACACAGCAGTCGACGCGTTTCGGTCAATTGGACCTTTTTAATGTCTTGAAAAGGGTCCAAGAGACCGAAACGCATCGACTCAAATCAAATCATCCCAAAGGTATTTGATGGCGACGAGTCAAGCTCTTTCACAATAAACTTGACAAATCATTCTGTGATGGACCATACTTTGTGCAAGGGAGCCCAACTGAAACAGGAAAGAGCCTTCCCCAAACTGTTGCACAGAGTTGGAAACAAACTTATTTTCTAGAATGTCATTGTATGTTGTAGCTTTAATATTTCCATTCACTGGAACTTAAGGGCACTGTCACGATCCAGGTAATTCCTTATCAGTATTTACCTTCCAAATACCTCCTGAGACTGTCCCAGCGTTCCAAGCCTGGATTCCATCTGCACTGTCTGTGTGCAGCACGCTGCATCTCATTGTCTCTAATCTCTTTACTGTGATTCTGGCAGCATCAGGGTTAAAGCTCACATGCAAATTACAAACAATCTTTCCCTCCAAAAAGCTAACATGGGCGCAGCCATGTTTTCCTAATCACATGTTACCATTCAGCCTATCAGTACCCAGCAGCTGCACTCTGGTCTCTGGTTAATCAGCCAGCCAATCCCTGTTTCCCAGCTGGTATAAATATCTTGTTCCTGGGGTGGAAAGAGGTCAGTGCTTCAATTGTCTTCAGTGATTCCAGTGTGCAGTCCTCCCATGGACTTTCTCTGCAGTACAGCCTGACTCTGCAGTGTCTCATCATTGCATCCTGTGACTGGCAGTTACCGACACCAGCTTCCAGCAGTGCTCTGCCCTGCCAGTAACCATCGGTGTTCCACCATCGATCTCCAGTCACCATCGGTGTTCAGCCATCGATCCCAAGTCACCATCGGTGTTCAGCCATCGATCCCAAGTCACCATCGGTGTTCCGCCATCGATCCCAAGTCACCATCGGTGTTCCGCCATCGATCCCAAGTCACCATCGGTGTTCCGCCATCGATCCCAAATCATCATTGGTGTTCCGCCATCGATCCCAAGTCATCATCGGTGTTCTGCCATCGATCCCAAGTTACCATCGGTGTTCCGCCATCGATCCCAAGTCACCATCGGTTTGCTATCATCAGTATTCCTCTGAACTGTTTCCTATTACCAGTACCAAGTCATCAGTATTCCTCTGAACTGTGTTTAATAAAACCTTTGAACTTTCCTTCGTTGTCTTGGTCACGCCTTCGGGCATTTGTTCTAAAGGTTCCCTGCATGTCCAAGAACCCGGTACTGCCTCCCAGGTACACATATACCTCAGCCCCTACAACTGAGGCTTCCCCCTGGTCAGCACCAGCCCTCAGTTGTGACAGTAAGCACTGAACTAATGGATCCGGCCGGAGACCAGGTCCAAGCGACCAGGCCGATGCAAGAACTTGCAGCCTGCCTTGAACGTCAGGAGTCTGCACAGGGCCATGTGATCCGCTGTCTCCAGGACCTCTCCTCTCGGCTGGATGGAATACAAGTAACCCTCCGTGGTTCAGGGGCATCCAGTGTGCCGACTGCAGTACCTTTGTTGGTATCCCCACCCACCATTCCCGTTTCTGCTCCTTGTCTCCATTTACCGACACCTGCCAAGTTTGATGGTTCCCCAAAAGCCTGTCGGGGTTTCCTAAATCAGTGTGAGATATATTTTGAGTTACAGCCCGGCAGTTTCCCAACTGACCGCACCAAGATTGCTTACATCATCTCCCTCCTCAGTGGCTCCGCCCTCGATTGGGTATCGCCTCTATGGGAGAAGTCTGATGCTCTGCTCTCTTCATATGCAGATTTCGTGACAACCTTCAGGCGCATTTTTGATGAACCACGTCGTGTGACCTCTGCCTCCTCTGATATCCTCCGGCTACGTCAGGGGACACTAACAGTCGGTAAATATCTGGTACAGTACCAGATCCTAGCGTCCGAACTTTCCTGGAATGATGATGCTCTTTACTCAGCCCAAGGAGGGGCGTCTGTGTCTACAGCCCAAGGAGGGGCGTCTGTGTCTACAGCCCTAGGAGGGGTATCCAATGTTCAAGCTCTAGTAGGGGCATATGAGTCTTCTCAAAAAGGAGTTTCTGATCTGTCAACCCCAGGAGGGGTGCTGGAGAAAACAACCCTGAGAGAGGTGTCTGATTCATCAACCCCAGGAGGGGTCACCAAAGTTTCAGTCCCAAGGGAAGTATCCAGAGCCAAGTTCCCAGATGGAAATTTTTGTGCTACAGATGCAGTTATGAACTCCTATTTGCCGTCTTCAGAGAGCACCACCCTGTTGGCATCCAGCATGGACCAGGTCCAGGATGGTCTAACTGAACACTCGGATACCACTCATTCCGGTTCTAACCGGATTCTGACTCCTTCAGTTCCAGCTGATTCAACTGTCTTTAGACTCAATCCGGTTCCATCCGTCTGTCTGAAGATTCCTTCGGTTCCAGCCGATTCCGATATCTCTGGACCCAATCCGGTTCCATCCGTAGGTCCAAAGACTCCTTCAGTTCCAGCTGATTCAACCGTCAATCCGAAGACTCCTCCGGTCCCAGCCGGTTCAAGCTTTTCTGGACCCAATCCGGTCCCATCCGTCTGTCCGGATCAGCCTCCTTCGGTTCCAGCCGATTCCTATACCTTCGGATCTAATCCGGTCCTATCCGTCGGTCTAAAGTCTCCGCCGGTCTCAACCGGTTCAAGGTTGTCTGGACTTAATTTGGTCTCGTCCATAGATCTGGTACAGTCTCCTCTGGTCCCAGCCAGTTCAAGTTCATCAGGATTCAATCTAGATCCTTCCGTTTGTTCAGGTAAAAAATTTATAAGAAGTGTCCTGGGGCCACTCCTAAAGGAGGGGGTGCTGTCACGATCCAGGTAATTCCTTATCAGTATTTACCTTCCAAATACCTCCTGAGACTGTCCCAGCGTTCCAAGCCTGGATTCCATCTGCACTGTCTGTGTGCAGCACGCTGCATCTCATTGTCTCTAATCTCTTTACTGTGATTCTGGCAGCATCAGGGTTAAAGCTCACATGCAAATTACAAACAATCTTTCCCTCCAAAAAGCTAACATGGGCGCAGCCATGTTTTCCTAATCACATGTTACCATTCAGCCTATCAGTACCCAGCAGCTGCACTCTGGTCTCTGGTTAATCAGCCAGCCAATCCCTGTTTCCCAGCTGGTATAAATATCTTGTTCCTGGGGTGGAAAGAGGTCAGTGCTTCAATTGTCTTCAGTGATTCCAGTGTGCAGTCCTCCCATGGACTTTCTCTGCAGTACAGCCTGACTCTGCAGTGTCTCATCATTGCATCCTGTGACTGGCAGTTACCGACACCAGCTTCCAGCAGTGCTCTGCCCTGCCAGTAACCATCAGTGTTCCACCATCGATCTCCAGTCACCATCGGTGTTCAGCCATCGATCCCAAGTCACCATCGGTGTTCAGCCATCGATCCCAAGTCACCATCGGTGTTCCGCCATCGATCCCAAGTCACCATCGGTGTTCCGCCATCGATCCCAAGTCACCATCGGTGTTCCGCCATCGATCCCAAATCATCATCGGTGTTCCGCCATCGATCCCAAGTCATCATCGGTGTTCTGCCATCGATCCCAAGTTACCATCGGTGTTCCGCCATCGATCCCAAGTCACCATCGGTTTGCTATCATCAGTATTCCTCTGAACTGTTTCCTATTACCAGTACCAAGTCATCAGTATTCCTCTGAACTGTGTTTAATAAAACCTTTGAACTTTCCTTCGTTGTCTTGGTCACGCCTTCGGGCATTTGTTCTAAAGGTTCCCTGCATGTCCAAGAACCCGGTACTGCCTCCCAGGTACACATATACCTCAGCCCCTACAACTGAGGCTTCCCCCTGGTCAGCACCAGCCCTCAGTTGTGACAGGCACAAGCCAAACCACGAAAAACAAAACAATACCAAACCGTTATTCCTCCTCCACCAAACTTTACTGTTTGCAGTAATCTTTGAAGTAAGAAGTGTTTTCCTGGTATTCACCAAACCCAGATTAGTCCATCAGGCTGACTGAATTTTTGAAGTATGATTCATCACTCCAATTAAAATTTGGCATAGTACATGGTGATCTGGGGCCTTTGTGCAGCTGCTCAGTTACTGAATCCCAATCCATAATAGTTATTTTGCAACATTGCTTTCAGAAGCAGTTTGGAACTTGGTAGTGGGCTGTGGAACCAAAGTCAGAAATTGTTATGTGATGCATGCTTCTGTACTCGGGGGGTACCATTCTGTGTGCTTGTGTGGCCTACTGCTTTTGCTTTATGGCTGGGCTTCTAAACATTTCTACTACACAATAAGTAGTTAGTTGTTCAGCACGGCTGCAGGAAGGCAAACGTTCGCTGAACTGAGATAGTATCCTAAGACAGATCCACACTGAAAGCCACTGATCTTCAGCAAGACCCATTCTACTGCTACTGTGTGACAATAGATATTGCATAGATGCACACAGATTAACAATGGGGTGGATGGAGCTACAGCTGCAGGCCCCAGGTAAAAATAGGCCCATCACAATGATAGCATGATGATGATTAACTGCCCAGCTGGTCAAATGGTTGCCATAAATGATAAGAATTAAAATTATACTTTTAATTTCCTCACAAAGTGATGCTGTTTTTCTACTTTTATGTATTTTGGGGAACATTGGGGCTTATAGTGTAGGGAGTGTACACGCCCGTATGTCACTGGCCACAGCTACACAACCCAGTAGCCACACCTCCCAAACTTCTCACAATAGGCCCTTGATCATTTCAGCCACAGGTCCATGTGGACTTTAATCCGTCCTGCATATATGTAGGTTTCATTTTATGCACGTGTTGCAATAAATGAAGCTGAAATGTAACACAGAAGAGATATCCACATATTTTGACCATTTAGTGTTGCAGATTAGATATAACTTGAAGTGCTTATGTATAGATTACATAAAGTACAATGTCCAACATCGCCCAGTCATGTCTTTCAGCAAATATAAAAAACACATTATGAAGTGCATTCTAATGGGAACTTACTCATGCTTTAATAATAATAAAAAATGCCTTACAATTTGTTGAAATTAAGAAAAAAATAAAATGGTCTGGGCTATTCCGAAGTGCTCACCCAACACTAGCGGTAGGCATCTTACCTGCACGCTTCATCACTGGTAAAAACATGAAGCTTGTATGGGAATATACCCCATTCCTTCTAGCTAACCCAACAAGATAAATATTGGTGCCCCCCTATTTCCTATATTAAGATAAATATATGTATGTATGTATGTATGTATGTATGTATGTGTGCGTGTATATATATATATATATATATATATATATATAAGTGTGTGTGTGTGTGTGTGTGTGTGTGTGTGTATGGAGTGTTCTGGAAAAAAATTATATACTGTATTTATACATTTAATTGTCTTTTATTTTAAATCACACACTTCTTAGCAGTCATACCCAGGATTAGAACCCATGACCTGTTACACTAACAGCAGACACTTTACTGATGGAGTTATTTGCTCCTGTAGAGGAAGTATGAGAATTCGAACTATATGAAGTTACGTGTAATTGTCAGAGAAGTAGCTTCATATAGTTAGAATTCTCATATTTCCTATACAGGAGCAAACAGCTTCATCAGTAAGGTGCCGCATCCAGTGTAATAGGTTGTGGTTTCTAATCCTGGGTATGACACTTGTAAAATGTGTATATTCAGTATAATAAAGTGGGTGTGATTTGTAAGGTGCAGGGACCAGTGAGGAAGTCGGCCACTAAAAAGACAGTGGCAGCTCTCAATTAATTTAATTCAATGGTGTCACAGAATGGGAGGAGAGGTGCCCCCCTTCAGAGCAGGAGCCCGGCGGCAGATGACTCCGTTGCCTCCCAGAGTTCTGCCTCTGCGCCGGCGCCATCCGGAGGGCGCAGCGCCATGGCAAGATCAGCGACTGTTGGTCAGTGCCCCCTGGTGCTGTGCGGCACTGTAAAGGAAACTAGACGGGTAGACGCTACCCATCTAGTTTCCCTTCGTGAGAGGACCTTTGCTGTGCGGTGTGCGATAACGTCATCGTGCACCGCACAGCATTGTGGGACTGGCACATAGACGCTAGGGGTCATAATTGACCTCTAGTGTCTATGCTGTGCTATAGGAGAGACATCATGACGTCTCTCCCATAGATCCGAGGAGCGGCGCCGGCGGAGGTCAGCAGCGGTCATGAATCAGGACCGGGGATAGTAAGTATTAATTAATTTTATTTTTTTGATTTTTTTGTAAGCGGCACTACTCTATAAGGGGCATAAATGGGGGCACAACTATACAGGGGGCGTAACTGACCATGCCCCTTTATGAAGCCACGCCCTATTTTTGCCCGGGGCGCACAAGGGCTAGAACCGGCCCTGATTGCAGTGTGGTGTTTCCAGCACTGCCTGCTCTCTCTTATTGTGTAGATGTACTAAGCCTTGGAGAGTGATAAAGTAAAGATAGATAAAGTACCAGCAAACCAGCTCCTAGCTGTCATTTTTCAAACACAGCCTGTAACATGGTAGGTAGGAGCTGTTTGGCTGGTAATTTAGCTCTCTCCACTTTATCACTCTCCAAGTATTAGTACATCTGCCCCTATGTGCCGTCACTGCAATTGAACTTATTGGGGGTCCATGAATTATCTTCCACATTATACACTAATGAGGTCATTGAGACCCGAACGCAGTGCGCGTCTGTATGCAGCAGCTGCATTCAGGTGGTTTGCGCACACACACAGATTGTAGTGTTACATTCACTGTACTTGGTACTACTGAAACTGGGTGGATGAGCCCCAAGTACAGGAACGTAATGCTGCGGCTAGGAACGGAGTTCAGCAGCAAGCCCTACAGAACCCCTGACTCCGTTGTCTCATCCGCGTGGTCAGTCTACGCCTGTGAGACTATGTTTGCTTGGGCCCACGGCAGCCGCGTTTGAAGGGCGGATTATGTCTGCCCAACTCCGATGCCCCCCGGTCTTAGTTGGAGACAAGGTGTAAACTGAGACGAGGCGATGACAAGGGGAACCTCTAACTAAAGACAGAAATACAAAGTTAGGGGTGCTACAGAACTAAATGAAAGTATGTGCGGCTCTGCAGCCAAGATAAACAACAACAAAGGCAATGCTGTCCACTCGCCTACACGACACTGTCGTATACCAGCGAGGACAGCCAACGCAGAATCCTCTGCAGAAACTCCAAAACAAATATTGCGGCCAAGGCCGTAAGGTGCGGCCAAGCTGCTACTCACGACACCGGTGTGAATACAGGCAGATGGACGGGAACCCCAAAGCCGCAGACACAGGCTCACAGGACCGGAAGGCTGGCAGGATTCCGCCAACAGACCACAGAAGCTGACAGGTTCTCACTGAGGGTAGAAATACAGGTGGACTGTAGTAAACTCCAGATTCTGCCAGAACTGAATATGCAGGATTCCACTATAAAACAGAGTCTGGACACCGATACAATATAGGACATGAAACAAGCCAGGAACATTCAGGTATCTTTTACAAACGTCTATCACCAGCTCAGAACTGCAGAGGCAGCTAGGTAATAAGGGAACACGCCCCAATCAGGATGGCTGGAAGCCAGGCACAAGGTAATTGCATAAACACCTGCAGGTGAGAATTAACCCATAGAAAACAGGCTGCAATTACACAGACTCACCACCGGCGGCCAACAAGAGTCTTCTAAACAGGTACAGGGGAAATCCTGGCATGTAAACAGAACTATAATACAAAATACATGAACAGAAAGAAACAGGAATGAACCACTGCTTGTGGTTCATAACAGTACCCTCTCCTTAAGGGTGAAACTCCGGACACCCCATAAAAGCCAAGGGGAACAGAAACAGAAGTATAACATAAAATACATAACCAAAATGCAAAACAGGAATGAGCCACTGCCGTGGCTCATAACAGTACCCCCCCCCCTCTTGAGGAGGGGTCAACGGACCCCAAAATACAGATATTCCAAAACAAGGGATACACTAAAAAACCTGACACTGGAAAAAACAGACAATGAAAAGAAACCAGAAACAAGCTGTGGCAACAGCTTGTAGCAGGTAGTGTGCATGCACAACCCTACACATTATGGCAGAATCCACAAGGTGATTGACAGTGGCGTCCGCTGGGGTGTTGGCATTGTGGCGTTTCACGGACGCTGCAGAACGAATGGGGGCAGGCAGGGAGAATTTAAAAAAATGCCCGTGGACCGCCTAACAGTGCAGCCAGGTTGTGCTGCCAGGGGTCAACCTTAATTTGATGCATCCACACTTCATCGTCAGGCAGTGCTACACATGCTGGGCCCCCAGCGTGTGAGGAGGTGGACGCAGATCTGGCTGCATATGCAGCGATCTGCGTCCATCTCTGAATAAGATCCTAAGGGCCTTATTCAGGTTTGCTAACAAACCAGAAAAGTAAGCAATTGGGTAAATCCATGTTGCACTGCAGGTGGGGCAGATGTAACATGTGCAGAGAGAGTTAGATTTGGGTGGGGTATGTCCAAACTGAAATCTAAATTGTAGTGTAGAAATTAAGCAGCCAGTATTTACCCTGCACAGAACAATATGACCCACACAAATCTAAATCTCTCTGCACATGTTACATCTGCCCCACCTGCAGTGCAGCATGGTTTTGGCCAATTGCTAACTTTTTTAGTTTGCTAACAAACCTGAATAAACCCCTAAATCCACTATCCTGACCACATGTGCAAGTGCCAGTGAGTATTGGCCTAACAAAATAGTTCCAGGCTGATTATTTGATTACTGCGATTAGAGTTATTATAAGGGCACGGTCGTGCCCTTATTATAAGGGCACGGTCGTGCCCTTATATTAAGGCTGAATCGAACAAACGGAATTCTCCCATAGGGAACGTCTGAGATGGGGGCATGGTGTTTGAGGGGCTCCACCTCAAAAGTAACTGGACGTACTGAGCTGAAATTTGGCATGGACGTGTAGAATCGTCACCCGGTGCTGCATGCCAAATTTCAGGGCAAAATAATAAAAAATGAGGAATTGGGAGTAACCTAAAGTTCCAACTATCAGTTTTTTTCTGCCACTCCCTCTGTGGCTTTTTGACATGGTTTTCCTATAGAGTGAATGAGGAGAGTTTTGGGAAGGCATAACTCAGGATAGAGGACGAATTAAGACCTGGGGTTTGTTTTACTAGATAGCGTATGTCCCAGTGTAGTGCCTTTTGGGATTGTGGTTTTTCAGAAAGTTATAGTTTTTTTTAAATTAAGTAAAATATGCCCCATTATAAAGATAGGGATTTTCAATTTGTTGCGGCTGCGCAGTGGCCGCCAGCAGGGGGTGTACAGAGAGTAGCTTCACTTGGGTGTACAAACATGGCCGACGTCACCCATTTAGCTAATTTTATCCGTGTGTAGTAGAGGCTTTAGAGACATTTGTGTCATATTGCAGAGTAAGGGGGGAGGGGGGGGGGGGGTTTAGCTGTGCCGTGCAAACTGTGATTTTACGCTAGCAGTGCTCACATTAAAGACTGAGTCTGTGCGGTGGTCGGGCAGGTATTAACATAGCCGCACCCACTTCAGTGACGTCACCAGCGGGAAATTTAAAAGTGCTTTGGAAAGTGTAAACAAGCTCCTGCACGTGAAGTAGACTGTTTTTTACATTTGTTCGCACAATCCCCGTCCCTCCCACCCCACTGAGTCTGGCAGGTATGACAGGGCAGGAAGACAGGGGGAAGCTGCAGCCGCGGGATCCCCGGCAATCCTACTCCCACCATGTGATCCCACTGCTCCTCCTCAGTGACATGCTGCAGCCATGGCCCCCAGCATATATTCGACCATCCACACATCTGCCATCAGAGACCATCGCACACATGTTAGCAGCAGCCGATGCAGCAGCACCATAGCAAGAGACTCTCGTGCTGGGCTGGTCCTGGGACAGCTCGCACGGTGCCTGCCTATGGCACGGTAAGGTATAAGGTTTTGGGGTTTTTTTTAATGCTATTTTTTTAAAGGGGGCGTGGCCACACGGGCCGCGATTAGGCCCCGCCCCCAACTTTGCCGGAATTCGTCTTTCTTCTGCTCATGGTTGTGTCTATTTCATGGCTCCTGCTGTCTTTTCTCAACATTGGGTGAGAGTTTGTGTGTGTGCTGTGGGAACCCCCTCAACCCACCTCCCAGCATGTGATCCACTGGAGTCATCGCAGATAGCAGGCTCCCAGTACTTGGCTTTGCTGCAGCCATGTCACCCTGCTTCTGGCTGTAGAGGTGAGTGGATGGAGAAGAGATCATGATTGACTTATAATTCTTGCATTACATCTTCCTTTGTGCGGGTGCCCATGGGACCCTCTTCTGCAGGGGTGCTGGCTGTTGCTGGTTTGGCCACTCTCCATTACCCCCCACCTTAGGCGAAATTGGGGGTGGTCTAGAGGTGCACCGGACTAGGGTGGACATAATATGGGGTGGATGCAGTCTATGATATGATTATGCCCGGCCTGCTGCATCCCTCTGGTGCGCAATGACAAGCAGCGGTCACTAGCTCTAATTCGCAGCTGCCCATGGTCACTGTCAGATGCAACCGAGTGCAGTCAGCCTGGAATTACGTTGTGACATCGAGGGCTGGAACCAAAGGGAGGGTGTACTGTATGCGGGCAGCTGGAAGCCTCAAGGTATGCAGATCTCGCCACAGCACTGACTGCTTGGCTGTGGGACCTGCGTGGTAAGGAGGGCAGTAGTGCCCACGCGATTCGGGCTGCTGGGGAGCTGAGCATACTGATGCTGGGCAGGAACAGCTGTGTAGCCACAGAAGAAAGAGAGATTAAGCTACAGTACAGCAGGTAAATTTGCTTATACTGCTGTGGGAGGTCCTGTTGTGTGATAATTGGAGAGGCTGTATCTATCAGTGTGGCCAGTCCTGCGTGTCTATGTGTCAGTCCTGCGTGTCAGTGTGGCCGGGTCCGTCTCTGTATATCTGTCCTACCGCTTTCAGATCGCAATGCCGGGTCCCTCCCGGAAATTGGAAACGGGTCCTTCCCGGGTGGGACCTGGCATTGGACCCTATACACCGCAATCCCGACCCAGCAATTTGCCGGGTCAAGTTGTCATCTGGGGGCAGAGACGGAGCCGGGATCAGAGGCAGGTGCCTCTCCCTATGCAGTGAACGGATACCGGGTCGCATTGACCCGGGTAACCTGTTCACACTGCACCTGACCCAGTAATTACCCGGGATTAACCCTTTTTATAACCCAGGGTGAATTATCAGGTCAGGCGACCCGGAAATTCGTCCATGTCCCCTTTCACACCACACAGTGACCCGTGTCGACCCGGCAATATACCAGGTCAAAACCGGGTTATTTGCGCAGTGTGAAAGGGGTATCTGTGAGTCCGGTCCCGTCTCTGTATATCTGTCAGTGTGGCCGGTCCCGTATCTGTATATCTGTCAGTGTGGCCGGTCCCGTCTCTGTATATCTGTCAGTGTGGCCGGTCCCGTCTCTGTATATCTGTCAGTGTGGCCGGTCTCAAGTCTCTGTAAATTTATCTGAGGGCCCGGTCCTGTATGTCAATCTGAAAAGCAGGGCAACTTGGTTGCATTTGCCCCCCTGACCGAAAGCTGCCAGCCCCTGGAGGGAGGGGAGCTGGGAACTGTGCCCAGGGAGGGAGGGGAGCTGGGAACTGTGCCCAGGGAGGGAGGGGAGCTGGGAACTGTGCCCAGGGAGGGGAGCTTGGAACTGTGCCAAGGGTGGGGGTCAGTGGCGGAACTAGCGAGCGGTGGGCCCAGGTTCACCCCCTGGTGATCTGGTGAGGGGGACCTGCTCAGGGCCAGAGAAATGGATACCTAGCAATAGTGCCGTAACTAGACATTTTAGCACTGTGTGCAAGAAACGGCATCGAAGCCCCACCCCTGCATGCAAAACAGTGGCAGTGCGCGCAAAAATACATAGTGGCGTGGCTTCGTGGGGAAGGGGTGTGGCCACAAAATAATACCAATTCATAAAACGGTGCACAGTAGTCTCCATTATTCAAATTATGTCGCACAGTAGCACCACTACATCAGGTAGAGACCCTTTTACACCTTACGGCGGACAGATTCCTCTTTTTACACATAGCGGCAGACAGCGCGCCCTTGTTACACATAGCGGCAGACAGCGTGCCCTTGTTACACATAGCGGCAGACAGCGTGCCCTTGTTACACATAGCGGCAGACAGCGTGCCCTTGTTACACATAGCGGCAGACAGCGTGCCCTTGTTACACATAGCGGCAGACAGCGTGCCCTTGTTACACATAGCGGCAGACAGCGTGCCCTTGTTACACATAGCGGCAGACAGCGTGCCCTTGTTACACATAGCGGCAGACAGCGTGCCCTTGTTACACATAGCGGCAGACAGCGTGCCCTTGTTACACATAGCGGCAGACAGATTCCCCCTTTTTACACATAGCGGCAGACAGATTCCCCCTTTTTACACATAGCGGCAGACAGATTCCCCCTTTTTACACATAGCGGCAGACAGATTCCCCCTTTTTACACATAGCGGCAGACAGATTCCCCCTTTTTACACATTGCGGCAGGCAGATTCCCCCTTTTTACACATTGCGGCAGGCAGATTCCCCATTTTTAAACATTGCTGCAGGCAGATTCCCCCTTTTTACACATTACGGCAGACAGTCCCAAGAAAGACAGACAGAAAGAAAGAAAGAAAGAAAGAAAGAAAGAGAATTATACTTACCCTCTCCGCTGGCTCGGGCTCCTCGGTGCAGCTTCTGGTCACGATTCCCGGGCAGGAGAGAAGGAGGAGGAGGGAGGTGAAGGAGGGAGCCGTAGCAGCGCTGTGTTATTGGTGGGGGCGCTGCTGCTCCTCTGCTTCACTATAGGCTTTTCTCGGAAGACGGCCTATAGTGAAGCAGAGGGACAGCAGCAGCAGCGCCTCAACCAGTAACAAAGCGCTGCTGCGGATCCCTCCTCCACCTCCCACCTCCTCCTTTTCCCCCGTGGCCGCTGCAGTGCGCTCCTCTCCTCTCTAGGCGGCAGTGTGCTGCGGGCAGCGGTTGCCCGCAGCACACAGCGGCATGTTATGAGTCAGTTTGACTCATTACATGCTTTGGGCCCCTGGACATAGGCGGGCCCCAGTGCATCGCACTGGTTGCACTGGCGGTAGTTCCGCCTCTGGTGGGGGGAGGGGACCTGGGAACTGTACGGAGGGAGGGAGGGAGGGGACCTGGGAACTGTGCCCAGGGAGGGAGGGAGGGGACCTGGGAACTGTGCCCAGGGAGGGAGGGAGGGGACCTGGGAACTGTGCCCAGGGAGGGAGGGAGGGGAGCTGGAAACTGTGCCCAGGGTGGGAGGGAGGGGAGCTGGGAACTGTGCCCAGGGTGGGAGGGAGGGAAGCTGGGAACTGTGCCCAGGGAAAGAGGGAGGGGGAGCTGGGAACTGTGCCCAGTGAGAGATAGATGGAGGGAGGGGAGCTGGGAACTGTGTCCAGGGAGGGAGGGAAGCTGGGAACTGTGCCCAGGGTGGGAGGGAGGGGAGTTGGGAACTGTGCCCAGGGTGGGAGGGAGGGGAGCTGGGAACTATGCCCAGGGAGGGAGGGAGGGGAGCTGGGAACTATGCCCAGGGAGGGAGGGAGGGGAGCTGGGAACTGTGCCCAGGGAGAGAGGGAGGGGGAGCTGGGAACTGTGCCAGGGGGAGGGGGAGCTGGGAACTGTGCCCAGTGAGAGATAGATGGAGGGAGTGGGAGCTGGGAATTGTGCCCAGGGAGTGGGAGCTGGGAACTGTGCCTAGGGAGAGAGAGAGGAAGAAAGGGAGGGAGGGGGAGCTGGTAACTGTGCCCATGGAAGGAGGGAGGGGAGCTGGGAACTGTGCCCATGGAGGGAGGGAGGGGAGCTGGGAACTGTGCCCATGGAGGGAGGGAGGGGAGTTGGGAACTGTGCCCATGGAGGGAGGGAGCTTGGAACAGTATTGTTTATACAAGATATTTTGTGTTCTACCCTTCAATGTTCACTGAAATAATTGCCAACTCTTGCAGACTAAACATTTAATCTTTAATTAGTTGCATTGCTTTAATCAGTGTCCGCCAGGTCAGGAATGCATTTATTGACTGGGAGGACAATGACCGCATTGCAGCTCCCCAACTCTGCCTCCTTCTGTTTTAATCTATGTACTGAGTCCTCTGTGTATGTGCATGGTGTGACTAGATAACGTCATGACGCACTCAATCGGAGGTGATGGTGTTCTGAGAGATGACACAGGGGGAGGTGATGGTGTTCTGAGAGATGACACAGGGGGAGGTGATGGTGTTCTGAGAGATGACACAGGGGGAGGTGATGGTGTTCTGAGAGATGACACAGGGGGAGGTGATGGTGTTCTGAGAGATGACACAGGGGGAGGTGATGGTGTTCTGAGAGATGACACAGGGGGAGGTGATGGTGTTCTGAGAGATGACACAGGGGGAGGTGATGGTGTTCTGAGAGATGACACAGGGGGAGGTGATGGTGTTCTGAGAGATGACACAGGGGGAGGTGATGGTGTTCTGAGAGATGACACAGGGGGAGGTGATGGTGTTCTGAGAGATGACACAGGGGGAGGTGATGGTGTTCTGAGAGATGACACAGGGGGAGGTGATGGTGTTCTGAGAGATGACACAGGGGGAGGTGATGGTGTTCTGAGAGATGACACAGGGGGAGGTGATGGTGTGCTGAGAGATGACACAGGGGTAGGTGATGGTGTTCTGAGAGATGACACAGGGGGAGGTGATGGTGTTCTGAGAGATGACACAGGGGGAGGTGATGGTGTGCTGAGAGATGACACAGGGGGAGGTGATGGTGTGCTGAGAGACGATGCAGGGGAAAGGTGAGTGACACAGAGGGCAGGAGGTGACACGAGTCTGGTTGAACCGCTGTTGTATGATGATGACCTTATTAATATTTCTACACAAACGGGCATCTTCTGGATGATATGATCTCCTTCATGAATAGTAAATACCGGCTGAAGACGCCATCTGCCTCAAAGGATACAGTTCTTCAGAGGTTCCACATTGTGATAAACCATCATATACTGTAGGCACGGTGCATTTAGAATTGAAAAGAATATTCTTAGTGTGACGAGAAACCGGTTGCGTGTCATGTTGACACTCCCCATTTTCAGTGACCACGCCCCTTCTGGTATTTGGCCACATGCACATGACTTACTTTACTGGTCTTTTTGGGAGGGGGGACCCAACTGGGACCGCCCATAACCAAAACTGTAGTTTCGCCTATGTCCCCTACTTTGACCTTACACACACCTTTGTGTGAGGGTGCAAGAAATCACGGCAAAGCTCCCAACCTACACCTTTGCCCTCCCACATGGGTGGCACTTGTATCCTGACCCCTTTGATGCCATCCATCAGTTATTTCTCTTACATCCTAGAGCAGGCTTTTTCAACCAGTGTGCCGTGGCACACTAGTGTGCCGTGACCAGTTGCAAGGTGTGCCGCGGAGCCAGAGCAGCTTCCTGCACCTTCAGAGTGAACTGTTGGACCGGGCTCTTCTTAGAGGATCATTTATGCTCTGGCTGTGACCTGTGCCATGTTGATGCGGCGGTGTGATATCATAGGTCACGGTCGCCGCATCTCACCACCCAGCCAGCCCACCTGCCTGCATACAATTCTTCCAGTTCCCGCGTGCATCCACAGCTTTCCTTGCCCTCCCACATCCACACCTGCCCGAACGCCCGCTGCTCAGTATTCGCTGTAATACACTATGAACAACCCCCGCCACTGAGGGACAGGGAGGACAGCTGCCCGGTACGGGCTAATATTTTTTATGTTATTTCTCCTGTGGGGAGCAATAGTATTTATGGGGGGAACAGTGTAAATTATTCATGTGGGGAGCAATAGGATTTATGTGGGGAGAAATGTGATTGTTTTTTCTATTTAGGCCGATGTATGTGTGGATTTTTTATTACTGTGAAGGCCAATGTGTGTTTTTTAGTTTTTTTGTGTGTGGAACGGATGGTGTGCCTTCGCAATTTTAAAATATTGTTTGGTGTGCCGAGAGAGAAAAAAGGTTGAAAATCACTGTCCTAGAGGATGCTGGGGTCCACATTAGTACCATGGGGTATAGACGGGTCCTCCAGGAACCATTGGCACTTTAAGAGTTTGAGAGTGTGGGCTGGCTCCTCCCTCTATGCCCCTCCTACCAGACTCAGTTAGAAAATGTGCCCGGAGGAGCCCGTCACAGCTAGGGGAACTCTCCTGAGTTTTCCTAGAAAAGTAATTTTTTTGAGTTTATTATTTTACAGGTAGGCTGCTGGAAACAGCCTCCCTGCAGCGAGAGACTGAGGGGGGAGCAGTGTCCACCCTGCGCGGTCTGAGCCACTATCTCCGCTGACTGGACGCTGAGCACCAGAGGGGTCGGATCGTTCTCCGCCACAGTGGACCACTCGACCCAGCAGCATACCGTCACCCCCTTGCAGAGTTGAAGAATCGGTGGCGAGTGAGTCACCGACCCCCCACGCAAGCGGGGGATCGGTGTGAAGATGGCGGTACAGGGTAGGAGCGCAGTGTGTTAACTGCGCTCCGGGGATGAGCCAGCGCAGACACCCTACACTAGTCCTGAAGCCTATCGGGGTCCCCGGATCTCAGCCAGCACTAATTCCTCAGGCCAGTATAATCCATGAAGAGCGGGAAGACAGCACCATTAAGGGGGTGGAGCTTCTCAGAGCGGACTCAGCAGCGTTTCAGCGCCATTTTCCTGCCTGCACAGCGCTGAGAAGGAGAAACACAACTCCAGCTATCTGTAAACGGTACCAGGGGGTTGTAGAAGGGTGGGGAGGCTGTAATACGACTGTGTGTCCTATTAAGATGCAGAGTCAGCGCTGACAAGGGGTCTAGCTTGGGTAAAAGCGCTGTGTGTGGGTTGGCTCCAATCTCTGTGTCTCTCTTGCCATTCTTGTGGGGGAAACTCTGTCTGCCCCCACCTGTGTGTTTGTGTGTGTAGAGTGTTTGGTGGTCTCCTTTAGCTATGTCCAGGGACACTGTGTCATATGCTGCAGAGGATTTGTCCTCCCAGGATGATCCCATTCTATGTAATCAGGATAGCACTGGTTTAGCACAGTTACCACCAAGGGTGCCTGAGTGGTTTTCCCCTATCAAATCTTGGATTTCTCAGATGTCTGACAGGGTTGCAAGTAATGAATCTGCAACCCAGGTATTACAGAACTCTATGGGAGTATGGCCCGATTCTGGTATCTCAGGACACTCCGCTATATACCCCCACAAACGTGCGCTGGTGCAGGTCACACAAGACGACACGGATACTGACTCTGACACCACAGACGGTGATGGGAATGTGTTGTGGGGGTCCGCATATCTTGCAAAGGGGGTGCAATTGTTGATAGAGGCTATCAGGAATGTGTTGAATGTTAATGATACCACACCTGAGCAGGTTGAGGAGGCTTTTTTCACTGAAAATAAAAAAGCCTTGCTAACCTTCCCTACGTCAAAGTAATTGAATGCTATATTTGAGAAAGCATGGGAAAACCCTGAGAAAAAATTCCAGGTCCTTAAAATGGTCCAGGTGGCGTTTCCTTTCCCTGAGGAGGATAGGAAAAAATGGGAAAACCCGACGATTGTTGACAGATCTGTGTCCAGACTCTCAAAGAAGGTGGTTTTGCATGTTCCAGGATCTACTGCCTTAAAGGAGCCGGCTGATAAAAAAAATTGAAAACACCCTAAAATCAATGTACACTGCTTCAGGGGCCATATTATGTCCCACTAATGCTACTGCATGGATTGCAAAGGCAATAGAAAAGTGGTCGGCTACCTTACTTGAGCATTTGGATATAATGGATAGGGATGATACTGCATTATATTTACGCAGCATACATGATTCAGCAGGTTTTATGGTAGAATCCATGAAAGACCTGGGTTCCATGGCTGCTGGAATCTCTTCCATGTCTGTTTCAGCTCGTCGGGGACTGTGGCTGCACCAGTGGTCGGCTGATGCGGAGTCCCTACCCTATACAGGTCAGGCTCTCTTTGGGGAAGCTCTAGACGCGTGGATATCCACGGCTACAGCGGGTAAGTCTCCGTTTCTTCCCACAGCAGGTTCTTCATCTGCAATGCAGTCCTTTCGGACTAACAAGCCTAGAAAGGCCAGACCGTCCAATACCTTTTTTTAGGGGAGGTTTAGTTAAGCCCAAGAAACCTGCCGCTGCAGGTTCCCAGGACCAAAAGCCTGCTTCAGGTACACCAAAGTCCTCCGCATGACGGTGGACCGCGCGGCCTGGAGGTGGGGCCCATCGGAGCGAGACTCGGACAATTCAGTCACGTCTGGGTATCGTCTGGCCTGGATTCCTGGGTGATAGATATTATGTCCCAGGGATACAAGCTGAAATTTCAAAATCTACCTCCTCACCGATTTTTTTTGTAAATCAGGCTTGCCAGTTCTACTGACAGACAGATCTGTACTACAGGAAGCAGTCCAGAAGTTGGTGGAGGCACAGGTCGTTGTACCAGTTCCTTATTTACAAACCACAGGTTACTATTCGAACCTTTTCGTGGTACCGAAACCGGATAGTTCGGTCAGGCCCATTCCGAACCTAAAATCACTGAACCCCTTTTCTAAAGGAGTTCAAGATGGAGTCCCTCAGGGCGGTGATATCAGGTCTGGAAGAGGGGGAATTCTGGTATCACTGGATATCAAGGATGCGTACCTCTACATTCCGATATGGCTGCCGCATCAGGCTCATCTATGTTTCGCATTGCGGGACTGTCATTTCCAGTTCCATGCCCTGCCATTCGGCCTCTCCACAGCACCGAGGGTGTTTATCAAAGTAATGGCAGAAATTATAGTTTTCCTCCGCAAACAAGGGGTGAACATCATTCCATATTTGGACGATCTGCTGATAAAGGCATCGTCCAAGGAGAAGCTGCTGCAGTCCATTGTTCTCCCAACACGCCTCATCAAGAGTGATGGCTGGATTCTGAACCTTCCAAAGTCACATTTGGAACCAACCCAGAGTTGTCATTTCTGGGAATGATCCTGGACACAGAAGTGCAGAAGGTGTTTCTTCCACAGGAAAAGGTGTTGGTGATACAAACTTGGTCCGGGATGTCCTGAAGCCAGCCCAGGTGTCGGTTCATCAATGCATTCACCTGTTGGGAAAAATGGTGGCCTCTTACGAGGCTCTCCAGTACGGGCAGTTCCACGCTCGGACCTTCCAACTGGATCTCCTGGACAAGTGGTCGGGATCTCATCTGCAGATGCATCAGAGAATTCGTCTGTCACCAAGGGCCAGGATTTCGCTCCTCTGGTGGTTGCAATTACCTCACCTTCTGGAGGGCCGCAGGTTCGGGATTCAGGAATGGGTCCTTCTAACCACGGATGCAAGTCTTCGGGGCTGGGGAGCAGTCACTCAAGGAATAACCTTACAAGGACGGTGGTCAGTCATGGAATCTGGCCTTCCCATCAACATCCTGGGACTAAGAGCCGTCTACAATGGTCTTCTTCAGGCGGCCCCTCTTCTAAGAAATCGGGCCATTTAAATGCAGTCGGACAACGTAACAAGTGGCTTACATAAACCAACAAGGCGGAATGAAGACCAGAGGGGCACTGTCAGAGGTGACAAGAATACTCCTCTGGACAGAAAAACACGCGTTGGCGCTATCAGCCATCTTCATTCCAGGAGTAGACAACTGGGAAGCAGACTTCCTCAGCAGTCACAATCCCCATCCAGGGGAGTGGGGTCTCCATCCGGAGGTGTTCAAGGAAATAACAGACCTTTGGGGATTACCCCAAATAGACATGATGGCCTCTCGTCTCAACAAGAAGCTTCAGCGTTATTGGTCCAGGTCGAGGGACCCACAGGCAGTGGCAGTGGACGCCTTGGTGTCTCCGTGGGTGTTCCAGTCGGTGTACGTGTTTCCTCCACTTCCACTCACCCCGAGAATCCTAAAGCTCATGAGAACAAGGGTTCAAGCGATCCTCATTGCCCCAGACTGGCCAAGAAGGGCTTGGTACACGGACCTTCTGAATTTACTGCGAGAAGAACTGAGGCCTCTTCGGGAGGACCTGCTGCAGCAGGCGCCGTTCACCTATCAAGAATTGCCGTGGCTATGTTTGACGGCATGGAAGTTGAACGCATGATACTTGCTCGGAAGGGCATTCCGACGAAGGTAATTCCTACCCTCATCCAGGCTAGGAAAGGGGTAACGTCTAAACATTACCATTGTATTTGGAAGAAATATGTCTCTTGGTGTGAATCCAAGAAGTTTCCTATGGTGGAGTTTCAACTCGGACGTTTTCTCCTCTTCCTGCAAGCGGGTGTGGATATGGGCCTGAGATTGGGATCTGTGAAGTTCCAGATTTCGGCCCTATCCTTTTTCTTTCAGAAACAATTGGATGCCCTCCCTGAGGTTCAGACTTTTATGAAGGGAGTTCTGCACATCCAACCTCTCTTTGAACCACCTGCGGCTCCTTGGGACCTTAACGTGGTGTTGCAGTTCCTCCATTCGGATTGGTTTGAGCCTCTACAGGAGGTTGAGGTCAAATTTCTTACATGGAAGGTGGTCACGTTGTTGGCCTTAGCTTTTGCTAGACGTATGTCCGAATTAGGGGCTTTATCCTGTAAAAACCCTTACTTGATCTTCCACGAAGATAGAGCTGAGCTCTGTACACGTCAGCAGTTTTCGCCGAAGGTTGTGTCGCCATTTCATATCAGCCAACTTATTGTGGTGCCAGTGGCTACTGACTCCTCAATTACATCAAAGTCCTTGGATGTTTATAAGGGCTCTGAAGATATATGTGAAGAGAACTTCTCGTCACAGAATGTCGGACTCTCTGTTTGTTCTATATGATCCCAAGAAAATTGGGTGCCCTACTTCTAAGCAGACTAGTTCTCGCTGGATTAGGTTCACTATCCAGCACGCTTATTCTATGGCAGGACTGCCGTGTCCAAAATCTGTTAAGGCCCACTCTATCCGTAAGGTGGGGTCTTCCAGGGCGGCTGCCCGGGGTGTCTCGACAGTGCAACTTTGCCGAGCTGCAACTTTGTCTGGGTCGAATACGTTTGCAAAGTTTTACATGTTTGATACTTTGGCCTCTGATGATCTGAAGTTCAGTCAATCAGTTCTGCAGGAGCCTCAGCGCTCTCCCTCCAGTTCTGCAGGAGCCTCAGCGCTCTCCCTCCAGTTCTGCAGGAGCCTCAGCGCTCTCCCTCCAGTTCTGCAGGAGCCTCAGCGCTCTCCCTCCAGTTCTGCAGGAGCCTCAGCGCTCTCCCTCCAGTTCTGCAGGAGCCTCAGCGCTCTCCCTCCAGTTCTGCAGGAGCCTCAGCGCTCTCCCTCCAGTTCTGCAGGAGCCTCAGCGCTCTCCCTCCAGTTCTGCAGGAGCCTCAGCGCTCTCCCTCCAGTTCTGCAGGAGCCTCAGCGCTCTCCCTCCAGTTCTGCAGGAGCCTCAGCGCTCTCCCTCCAGTTCTGCAGGAGCCTCAGCGCTCTCCCTCCAGTTCTGCAGGAGCCTCAGCGCTCCTTTTGGAAGCTTTGATACATCCCCATGGTACTAATGTGGACCCCAGCATCCTCTAGGACGTAAGAGAAAATAGAATTTTGGTACCTACCGGTAAATGCTTTTCTCGTAGTCCGTAGAGGATGCTGGGCGCCCGCCCAGCGCATCATTTTCCTGCAAATGTTATTTGGTTCAGTACAACTTTGTTTTAGTTGAGTACTGCATTGTTACTTGGTAAGTAATGTTTCAGCTGTTGCTGAATGTTCAAGCTAGGTTAGCTTGATGTGCCTTGTGTGTGAGCTGGTGTGAATTTCGCCACTATCTGTGTTAAATTCTACTCTCAAAGATGTCAGTCTCCTCAGGCACAGTTTCTAGACTGAGTCTGGTAGGAGGGGCATAGAGGGAGGAGCCAGCACCCACTCTCAAACTCAATAAAGTGCCAATGGCTCCTGGTTGACCCATCTATACCCCATGGTACTAATGTGGACCCCAGCATCCTCTACCGCAGTGGTTCCCAAACTTTTTTTGAATTACGGTGCCCTACAGTATCAGAATTTTTTTCAGGGCACCCCATGGCGAAAAGTTTCTTATTGGGAAATTTTTAAATGAATTTTAAATTAGGTAAATTGTGTTTATATGTCATCCTTATGGCAAGTTATGTGTTGAGGGACAGGATTCACTTCTGTTTGTCCACATATTTTATGACTGGCAGCCACCAGCACTGGTTTTGTCTATTCTATTGACCATAAATAATTTGAATTGGTCCTTGACCACCAATCCAAGGCACCCCTGTTTGTGTCCCGAGGCGCCCCAGGGTGCCACAGCACACCGTTTGGGAACCAATGCTTTACAGACTACGAGAAAAGATTTACTGGTAGCTGGTAGGCAACCAAAATCCTATTTTTACCCCTATCCAACCCTGTCTGTGCTGATTAACCCTTGTGTGGTTCCTTGCAAAAGCAGATCATCATTCTGGGCCCTATGGGCCATTGATTGTGATGTCTCATCTCTTCCCAGCTCTCCCCTCTGCTTTCTGAGTGCCAAGGGGTGGTTGGCTGATAATGAGGGAGAGGCAGTGCCGCTGGAGATAACAGCCAGGCAGATAGGAGGAATAGCTTTGCCTGCAGAGCCAGACCATCTCACTGCCCATCCAAGCCATGCTGATCTGGACTTGGCCAGCCAATCCGTGCTGATCTACACTCGGCCCAAGAAGTATATTTATGAATGTCTCTGGGTGCATCCACCTCACAGCGGTCACCCACTATCTCCCTGTCACATCTGCCTCCCCAGTCGCCGACTATCTCCCTGTCACGCGCAGACCGCAAGGTTCCCACCACAGGCGATAATGGGGATTTCTCTCCCCATTACAGCCTATACGCCCCGCTTGATTGGCAGGCCTGGAGCGCATAGCTAATCAGGAGAGCGCTATGACCTGGCGCTCCCTTATTGGCTGACGGGTCCCCAACTGACAGACATCATGAGGGGTCCTGGGGAAAGCACATGGATCCCCTTTAGTTGCGAGGATCGGGTTGTTTTGTTTTTCTTTTTTACCCTGTGGATGCCTACTTGGAACAAAGAGGACCGACCGCCGCCAGTATTTATTTATTTTTCCTTTTTTAAAGGTACCCTAATGGATTCTACTGGAGAAGGGGACGTGAATGGCGGCGTGAGATGTAGGTAAGTATGTGTAATAGGCCCTACTCACATGGCGATGTGCCGCCGAGGTGCCCGACGGCCGATACGGCCGAAGAGCGACCCGGTGGCGGGGGGGCAGTGGCGGGGGGAGTGAAGTTTCTTCACTCCCCCCGTCACCCGGCTGCATTGAAGTGCAGGCAAATATGGACGAGATCGTCCATATTGGCCTGCATGCACAGCCGACGGGAGACCAGCGATGAACGAGCGCGGGGACGCGCATCGTTCATCGCTTAAGTCTCCACACTGAAAGATATGAACGAGTTCTCGTTCATTTATGAATGAGATCGTTCATATCTTTCATAATATCGCCAAGTGTGTAGGGCCTATAAGTGTGTTTTAATAAACTTATACTGTCACGGTGTGTTTCTTTATTTAAATATTTATTTTGTTTTGTAACAGTACCAGCTGTTTTGGAACTACAGGTACAGGTAAGATGCATCCTGGTACTTGTAATTCTCCAAGTACCAGCATTGTGGTTCTCCAAGTACCAGCATGTGGGGGAAGCTTGCTGGGACCTGTACTTCCACAACAAAAGACAATGTTTATTTAATAATTTTTTTTTTTTTTACACTTTCAATGGCCTGAGTGCTGGGGACAGGCTTGGGCTTCATCCCTGGCCCTTGGGTGCCTGTTGGGGGGACCCCTTTATTTAAGAGTTCCCCGCTCCCCCAGGGAACCCCGCTCAGTGGTGACTAGTTGCGGTGTGTGTTGCCTCAGTAACCTGTATAAAAGTGTCCCCCAACTGTGGCATTACCTCCCTGGCTAGGGGAGCCTGGTGCTGGTTTTAAAAATACAGGGGGCTCCTATTTATTTTTGTCCCCCATATTTTTGGAACTAGGACTGGTCCAAGACCCAGTGCTGGATGTTGAATTACGGGGAACCCCTAGTCAATATTTTTCCCATATTTTTGCAACCAGGAGGGGCTCAAAGAGCTTGGGGCTGGTTGTGCTTTTGGGGGGGGGCCTGCACGGGTTTTTTTTTTTTTTGTTTGTTTTACAATTTCTTCACTGTTCCATGTCTTAAATTTATTACTAAAAACCACATGTTTCCTTTACTAAAAAATTGCAAAACATTGCATGCGACTCCCTTTTTTACCCAAAAAAATCGCACCCTATCACAATTGTGATTTTTTTTTTTTTAGCATAAAATCAGGTGTTACAAACGTGCGTTTTGATGACATTTTTTGGGAAACCCGAAAAATTGCACTCCATTACATTTGGCCCCAAATATTTATTCTTACAGTGAAATATTACATTTCTGAATGAAAAAAATAAATTTTAAAAAAGCGATGAAATTCCATAGACAAAAAACCTTACGGTTTCACATGTCCCATTAAGGCTTCTTACACATGATCTGGCATTTCAGAAACCTGCTACAACTCTTCCACACAAACTCCAAAAAGCAATGAAATGGACGTGTTCCTTGCGCAATACAGATATGGTATGCCATCACAGCCTGTGGGTAAGTGCAGATTCAGCACTCTCACAGAGTGAGATTGCTGTCACTCACACAATGGTGGAGCTGCTAATTCACAGATTTGTGTGCTCATTGGAATACACACATGCAGTCTATGCAACTGAAGGTCTGAGCGAAGACAAAGCTGCTCGGATGAAGTAAGAGTGTTGGTTGGAGGGAGGAGACAGAGCGGTGTGGATGGGGTAACAGAAGTGTGTGGATTGAGGGAACACTAAGACACTAAGCAGCACTGATGAGGGGGACAAAGAAACACAGGGGGTAATTCAGACGGCAGCGATCGCAGTCTGAATTAGTTTGTGGGGTGCATACGCGCAATGGCCGCACTGTGCATGCGTACCCCGGGAGAACCAGAGAGATGCTATCACTCTGCCTGATTGACAGGCAGAGGCGGTTGTGGGGAAGGAGGGGGGCGTGCCAACGGTGTTAGAATGCCGTTGGCGGGGCAAGGTCTGCAAAACGGAGGCATTTCCAGACCATTGGGGGGGTGGGCTGCGGCGGTTATTCCCCTGCCAAGAGCGCAGGAGCTGCACTGCCAGGGAGCTACTTGTCAGGTACAAAAGCATTGCCGCCATGCAATGCTTTTATACCTGTCGAGGGGGGGAAGGGCCTGACAAGCGGGGCGGACTAGCCCTGTGCGTTCCCCCGCATGTCAGAGTAAATGATCATAGAATAGCACATCTACGATCAACTCTGAATTACCCCCACAGATGGGGGGGAAGTAAGACCGAGTACAACAGATGGGGGAAAGACAATGGCACTGATGGTGGGGAGACAGAGCTGTGTGAATGGGTGGACAGTGCCGCGTGGATGAGGGGGAAAGAGCAGCACAGATGGAAAGAAATGGCACGGATGAGGAACACAGAGCAGCATGGATGAGGGGAATACAGTCCCAACATCGGAGGGGAAAAGTATTTTTACATTCCCTTGGGGGATGGCACCTAGGCCTAATCCTTGGGGGGGAAGGGGGGTTGCCCTATCCAACCCACCCAATAGTGACCCACAAAACTTACATTCAGGATGTCAGCTACATGAATAGAGTAAGAGTGGTGTGGATAGGGGGTAGATTAAGAAACAAGTATGGGAAGGGAGACAGTGGTGCGGATGGGGAAACGATGCAGATGGGTTGAAAACACTGGCACGGATGGGTAGAAAATTGGTGCAGATGGGAGAGAAGACACTGTGCCATGTATTGGAGGAGGCAGAGTGACGTCGAAAAGGGAAATACTGAGCAGCACAGAGAGAAGGAAATGGTGGTACAGACAAGGCACAGATGGGGAAAGACAGATGGTACAGATAAATTAGTACAGACTAGCACAGATGGGAGAACACAGCAGTAGGGATTGGGGAAGACAGGGCAGCATGGGGGTGTATAGGGGAAGTAAGTGTAGATGCATAGACCGTAGATGGGGTATTATAGTTTTAGCAATTAACCAAGATGTTTGAGGGAGCGAAATGTGTATACTAAGTGAGATGAATGTATGGAGTTAGAAGGATGTTGTAACAAGGTGGGATTGTTGTGGTGACCGAATGGGATGGTTGTGGGCACTGTGTGGGATGGGAGCAACACATAACTGCTCAGACCTTCAGTTGCATAGACTGCATGTGTGTATTCCAATGAGCACACAAATCTGTGAATTAGCAGCTCCACCATTGTGTGAGTGACAGCAATCTCACTCTGTGAGAGTGCTGAATCTGCACTTACCCACAGGCTGTGATGGCATACCATATCTGTATTGCGCAAGGAACACGTCCATTAAGGCGTCAGCCTTAATGATCGGAATTTCATTGCTTTTTGGAGTTTGTGTGGAAGAGTTGTAGCAGGTTTCTGAAATGCCAGATCATGTGTAAGAAGCCTTAATGGGACATGTGAAACCGTAAGGTTTTTTGTCTATGGAATATTTGACTAGCCTAAAAATAGAAACTGCGTAATATAAAATGCTATTATTGGCATTTACTTTCATGTATGAGTACACATGTAAAGTCAAGGTATTTGATAATCTGTTTACATTCACTTACAGTTTAGTGCAAGCCATTCAAATAAATAGTAAAATATAATTGAAAACTCAAAGTGAATATAAGAAACCAAATGATTTGTTTGTCTTTAAACTTAAACTCAGAGTATGAATGAAACGTTACACCAATCTCTGTTTTGTTCATTATAATATCAACATAGTAACATAGTTTCTGAGGTTGAAAAAAGACAATTTGTCCATCGAGTTCAAGCTGTCAGTGGTCTCCTACACTGTTCTATTTTAAGACTAATTTTAATTGTGGTGAGTGTTTAGCCCAGGGGTGGGCAATTATTTCAGCTGGGGGGCCGCTTAACACTTCCAGCGAATATTCGAGGGCCACACACAAAATACTCAAAAAGAGTCCCCTTTTTACACATTACGGCAGACAGCGTGCCCTTTTTTACACAATACGGCAGACAGCGTCCCTCTTTTTACACATTACGGTAGACAGCGTCCCTCTTTTTACACATTACGGCAGACAGCGTGCCCTTTTTTACACATTACGGCAGACAGCGTCCCTCTTTTTACACATTACGGCAGACAGCGTCCCCTTTTTACACATTACGGCAGACAGTGTGCTCTTTTTACACATTACGGCAGACATCGTCCCCCTTTTTTACACATTACGGCAGACAGCATCCCCTTTTTACACATTACGGCAGACAGCATCCCCCATTTTTACACATTAAGGCAGACAGTCCCTACCCCCTTTTCCTCTCCTCCCCTAAACCCATATTGCAGCTTTTAACTCACCTCCCTCCCCACCCCTAAACCTATATGGCAGCTTAAGCACTGATCCAGGGGTTGGCTGGACAGGGGGTTTACCTGTTTGTCACCGTGGCAAACGATCCCCGCTGTCCGAAGATCCGCGCTGCTGCTGGCCGGAGTCACCACTGATGTGGCCTCTCCTGCTCCGGCTCGCTGCCCGCCGATTCTCCTCACTGGCCACCGCTTAATCTCCTCCTCACAGGCCGCCGCTCCTGGTCACTGCAGTACCCGCTCCCCGTGCCGCCCAGCTAACAGAGGAAATCCCGGTCAGCTGACTCTGTGACGTGACCGGGATTTCCTCAGCGGCGCCGCGTCTGAGAGCAGTGCAATGACAAGCGGCCTGTCGGGCCGCTTCTCATTGCACTCTGGTGGGGCACAGCGGGCCAGGCAGGATCGGTCCGCGGGCCACATCCGGCCCGCGGGCCGCCTGTTGCCCACCCCTAGTTTAGCCGTAAACTAAAATACTCAGTTTTTTTATTACTATAGTACATGATTTGACTACCATAACCACCATCACTACTCTCTCTGGCAGGGAATTCCATATACATATTGTCCTTACTGTGAAGAAACCTTTCCGTCTCTTTGTGCGAAATCTCCTCTCCTCCAACCTAATCGGGTGTCCACGTGTCCTTTTTGATGATCTTACCAAAAACAAATCCCCCGCTAGCTTTGTCTATTGACCCCTTATATATTTGTAAATGTTAATCATGTCCCCTCTTAATCTCCTTTTTTCCAATGTAAACATGCCTAGCCCAGCAAGCCTTTCCTCATATTGTAGAGTCTCCATCCCATTTATCAATTTAGTCGCTCGTCTCTGAACCTTTTCTAGTTCCAAGATATCCTTTTTGTAGTATGGTACCCATAATTGTTCACAGTATTCAAGATGTGGCCTCACTAGTGATTTATATACTGGGAGTGTAACACTCATCTTGTGCATCAATTCCCCGCTTTATGCATGCTAATACCTTGTTTGGCATTTTTGCTGCATTCCTACTTTGGGTACTGCTGTTAAGTTTGTTATTTATGTGAACACCTAAATCTTTTTCCAGTACAGAATTCCCTATTTTCTCCCCGTTTAGTATGTAGGTAGTGTTCTTACTTTTGCTACCGAAGTGCATTACCTTAAATTTTTATATATTGAAGCTCATTCTCCATTTTGAAGCCCATGCTTCCAGTTTTAATAAGTCGTTCTGGAGAGACCCAGCATCCTCCACTGAATTTATAACCTTATGCAGTTTGGTATCATCTGCAAAAATTTACACTATGCTGTGTAGACCTGTTAATAGATCATTTACGAAAATTTTGAACAATAGTGGTCCAAGTGCAGACCTTTGTGGCACACTGCTGAGTACCTCAGTCCATTTCAAAAAATGTATAACCACTCGCTGTTCCCCTTTATCCAACCAATTACTCACCCAAGTGCATAATGTGTTCCCTAGCCCAAGTTCTCTTAACTTGTAGATAAGTCTCATGTGTGGTACTGTATCGAAAGCTTTAGCAAAGTCTAAAAAGATAACATCCACCACTTTACCCTGATCTAGGTTTGAACTCACTGTTTCATAAAAGCCTATTAAGTTCGTTTGACATGATCTATCCTTCACAAAATGTAATAGTTGGGAATCATATAGAATCTAGAGCTTATTAATAGTTAATACAAAATATTGTAAATATTAAACATTTTCTTGTTTAATCTTACCACAATTTAGTAAAACTTCACAATAGATAATAATAATGATAATAATAATTAATATTTTCTGGCCTATTTCATAGTACACATTGGGTATATGTATAATGTATAAGAAGACATTTGTAATTTTACACCCCTCCTCACTTCTTAACCAGCAAGTTACTGCACAAAGGAACGAAAATATGATATTTTATGTTAATTGATCTTTATACATGGCTGTCAACAGAAAGAGGTAGTTTATTCGAAATACTCTAATTACTCATTCAGAGGAATGTCAAATAAACAGAATGTATACCTGTCAGCAGAAAGAGGGCTTGATCACCAGCCTTTGAATGTGACTAATGAGTGACAAGTCCTCCTCTTGACCAAAGAAAACAGAAACCAGTGAAGCTGTTGGCAGATACAAGCATCCCAATAATTAGCCGCTGTGCCCACATAAATGCAGCCAAGGTTGTCAGATTTATGTCAGCATTAGGAAAAGGATTGTTTCATACAAAAAGAAAAGATTAAGCATTGAACCTGACCTTATACAGAATTCGGTTCAGAAATGAAGAGCATTTTTATACTATATCAAGCTGAACATAGGGGGTTATTAAGATCGCATCGCTAATTGTTGCGACCGCAGTAATCCTTGCTACGGCAGTAGTGTGCACGCGCAGGTCCCATCCTGCGCATGGGCTAACAGCCAATGCCATCTGATCGCATTGGCTGCGAACGCCTCTGTCTGATTAACAGGCAGGGGCATTCGCGGGGCAGGCAGGGGGCGGCGATGGAGCATTGCAGCTGCAGCGCTTCGAAAATGAGGGCGGGTAGGCTGCATTTTCGAGGAAGCTGCATAGTTTCCAGTCAGGCTTGCTTTGGGGTTCCTTAGCAGTGGTGGATTATATATAATTACCCAACCTGTAGCCCTATTGCTTTGACCAGTACAATGAATCTTCTACAGCTACAGGCTTCAAGTCAGGAGACTTTCATGCATTGCCACTTACTGTCAGGAATAGGCTGTGGGCAGGCCTGCAGTGCCCGGAGTAATGCGCTCACCGCATGATGAAACATAGGGGAGTGACACACAACCATGGCCCTACAATGTCACACCACACAGCATGGCTTTTGAGGGCATGAGGTCACATATAAAAAGCACCTTCTCGAGATTTCAGAAAAATTATAGATTTCGTAAAAAAATAAAACAAAGACAGTAAGGTTATGTACCACATAAAGGTTGAAACAATAAAATCTGGTCACACGATAATATTGTTTGGATAAATGTTCAGTTCTGGAGGTCATATCTCCAGAAGGACATTAGAGACTGTTCAAAGAAGGGCAACTAAAATGGTGCATGGCCTACATCACAAAACCTACCAAGAAAGCCTAAAAAAATCTCAATATGTATAGTTTTGAGCAGAGAAGGGAAAGGGGGGACATGATAAAAACTTTCAAATATATCAAGGGTTTTAACAAGGTACAAGAGGGAGACATTCAAGTATTAGGGCACGAGGACATGCAAGAGGACAAACTAGAGGAAGGAAGGTTCAGGGGAAATTTGAGGAAAAATTAAGAAAGGTTAGTGGATTAGTGTAAAAGCCGCACATCAGAGTTGGTAGAGACTAATACAGTAGAGAAATTTAAACATGCTTCGAACAGACATTAGTGTTAGACAGTGGATCACTCTGTGGTCTGTCTCCATTCCCAGCACTAGAGGCAGCTTCCCTGCTCTAGTGTTTTCCCTTCTAGTGTCAGCTCAGTACAGGAGGAGGTGCTTAGTGCACAGTCTGAGGGAGTTCTTCCTGGGAGAGACAACTGCACTGATGTGCAGCTCTACTCTCCTCAGTGTGTGACCTTGTCTACCTCACAGCTGCATCCTGTGTGTACTAAGACGCTGTGTTACTGCTGTACTGCTTTACGTGTATACTGTGAGTTCCTGCTGCTGCAGAACATCTTCTATATACTACAAGCTGTTATCCCTGTTATATGAGTAAACCAATCATCCTGTTTAAGTGCTGTTGTGTGGACTAACATCCCTATCCGACACCGCAACACTCTGCCAACAGGTTATTGTCCCAGGACCCCAAGTCGGAAAGGCATTCTAAAACAGAGGTACATAAGAAATAAAAGTGCAGCTGATTAAAGAAGGAGTACTTTTATTACATTTAGAGAAGAATGTGCAGTACAGGGAACAGCATGGTCTTTGCAAAGCTAAAAGGCTCAGAGAATTACACAGCTTGGAAATTCACCATAAAGGTGCAGCTTAAGCGGCAAAAGTTCTGGAAAGTCACAATTAAGCCAGGAGCCGACCCAAACCCAGTTGAAGTGGATAGAGCCATCGGGACGATAGGCTTGCCATGGAACAACACGTCTACTCCATTATTAGCGGGGAAGTGCCAGACAAAGACATGTGGGCAGCTCTGCAAATGGCGTATGGGGACAAAGGTCGGATGAGAAGAATAAACTTGAGGTTTATACTGTATGGGACAAAGTTAAGTACCTGTAATGACATGAACGATTATATTGAAAAAAAAACTGTCAATAGCTCAGCATGTGGCATCTGTGGGGGCACAGGTGGATGACGAGGAAGTGGCGTTGGTGATGTTACAGAATCTGACACCAGAATGAGTCTAACGATACCAAGCTGACAACAGAAATTGTAAGAGCCAAGCTGCTGCAGTTCCAAGAACGTATCCCTGTCGAGACACATGATGAGGGTTATGCCTTATTCACAAAAGGTACAGTCCAGAAAGCTTGAGTTCAAGTGCTTTATATGTCACAAGGTGGGGCACAAGGCCTCAGATTGCGGACTGAGAAATTGCAGTGGTACGCAGAAGAAGCATGACAAACCAAATGAGTCAACATTGAATGTAGCAGATAGTCACAAGAAGGATTGCTGGTACATGGACTCGGAGGCCGGGCATTTAAGTTGAAATCAGGAATGGTTTAATTCATTGACAGCATGTGAATCCATTACAGTAAAAGGGATTGGAGAAAGTCCTTACTGCTTCAAAATTTGGGATAATCGCAGTGCGTCTAAGAATTAAAAGTTAAACAGTTATTACAGATATCCAAGACGACTTGTTAGTGCCAGAATTGGGAAGCAATCTCGTTGCTATAAGCGTCCTGCAGAAAAACGGTTACAGAGTCCAGTTTGCAAAGGGGAAATGTATGGTGAAAATGAGAAAGGGACTAATTGAATCAGCAACCCAGTGCAACCAACTGTATGTCCTGGACACCGAGCAGTGTTCTGCAATGGCAGCCTCTGATTCAAATCAGTCGATGGAGCTGTGGCATAGGCCCCTAGATCATCTGGAATATGACAATGTTCAAAAACTGCTCAATGGAATGGCAACTGGAATCACTGTAATACTGAGAAACCTGTGTATGAGAGTTGTGTAAAAGGAAAGCAGACTCACACCCCATTTCCTAAGTCTACTAGTAAAGCGGAAATATCACTAGCCCTAGTGCATACTGACGTATATGGTCCGATGGAGATGGAATCAATGAGTGGCTACAGGTATTTTATAACATTTATTGATAATGCTACAAGGATGACACGTGTATTTCATGAAAGCTAAAAGTGAAGTTGTCAATAAAATTGTGAAATACAAGACCTTGGTTGAGACTCAGATGGGTCTGAAATTAAAAGTCTTGAGATCTGATAATGGCGGAGAGTATGACAACAGAGTTTTAGCACAGTTACTGAAGAAATATCGCATACAGCATCAACTAACAATTGCTTACACGCCAGAACAAAACTGTGTGAGTGAGCGTGCAAATCGTACAATTGTTGAGAGAGCACAGACTATGTTGAGTGGCACAGGCCTGGAGAATAGCTTTTGTCCGGAAGCAGTGTCTACTGCAGTATATCTTAAAAACCTTGCACCCACAGTAGCCGTAAGAGGTAAAATTACACTGGAGGCGTGGTCCAAGAAAAGCCAGCTGCCAATCATCTACGTGTCTTCGGCTGTAAAGATTATGCACATATACCTATGGAGAAAAGACAGAAATTAGATCCAAAGTCAGTGGAATGTATTATGCTAGGATACTGTGAAGAAAGCAAAGGATACAGACTTTGGGACATTAGAGACAAACGTCTTCTAAAGTCTAGAGATGTGGTGTTCCATGAGACAGCACCAATCACTGGAACAGTGGAACAAGAATCACAGCAAGAATATGTATCACTGGATGTACAGGCAGCGGAAAACATGTCTGAACTTGAAAGAGTTAATGCGGATACCCAATCAGGAAACAGAAGTTCCATGAGGAGCAATAAAGGTGTTTTATCCAAAAGATACAATGAGGAATATGCAAATATAGCTTTCTGTGAACCCCAAAATGTACAGGAAGCAAAGTTAAGTAGCGACTGGAAAGAATGGAAGTCAGCAATAGATACAAAGCTGTCAGCTCTGGGTGATAACAGTACATGGACTAAAGTTGACAGGCTGAACAACCGTAAGACACAAGAACAAGTGGGTCTTTTGCAGAAAGCTGAATGCAGATGGGACTATTGTTTGTTATAAAGACCGCCTTGTTGCTAAAGGATACACACAAAAATCTGGGATAGACTACGGAGAGATCTTTTCGCCTGTCGCAAGGTACAGAACCTTGAGGTTAGTCATTGCCTTTGCAACACTTCATGATTTATTGCTATACTAGTTAGACTTAAATTCTGCATTCCTAAATGGAGAGTTAATTTAGGAGCAAAGATTCAAGCTAAAGGATTTAAGCCCAGCAAATAATTTGTTAGGCATAAGAATTGTACAAAATTTGAAAGATGGGACTGTTACAATTGATCAACAGACATATATTGAAGCAATACTTCGCAAGTATGGAACGTCAGCACTCCTATTGACAAAAGCATAAAGATGGTAAAGGCCATGTCACCAACCACCCAGGAGGAAATAGAGGAAATTAGAGAGATTCCTTATCAAAATGCTGTTGGTAGCTTGATGTACGCAAGTATTGGGACTTGCCCTAACATCACACATGCAGTGAGCTGGGCAAGCCAGTTTGCAATTAACCCTGGGAGGCAACACTGGATTGCAGTCAAAAGAATCTTGAGATACCTGAAAGGTACAAGTTCATTAAAGTTGATGTTTACAAAGTCAAAAGGTACAATTTTGGAAGTTTTCTGTGATGCCAGTTGGGGATCAGATGAGGATGACCATTGTTCCTACTTGGGATACTTGTTCGTTTTGGCAGGCGCAGTCATCAGCTGGGCGAGCAGACAGCAACCCACTGTTTCCCTATCCACCATTGAGGCGGAGTACATGGCACTTACAGAAACTGCAAAAGAAGCTTTATGGATGAAGGAGACTTTATGTGAGCTAAGCCTACTTTGTCACAGTGAGACTATCAACATTGCATGTGAACAAGGGAGAAATTGATTTGTCTTCGAGGACCAAGCATTAGGGACAGTCCAAACACATTGCCATTAGAAATCACTTTATCCGTGAGTTAGTGGAGAACAAGTCTGTCAATGTGGATTACATAGTAAGCGAGAGCAATGCTGCTGATATGTTGACAAACGGACTGTCATAACACTTGCTGAATATGTTCATAACAAAATGTGGACTGAAATACTCTTTGATGTTGATTTGTTTTACTGTTTGCTTTCCATACTTTATTAATGTGTTTTTGCTTACAGGAAAACTTTATTGAGAAATGTTTGATAAAGTGTTATGCAAATGTATGTAACTGGAGACAGCCTTGAGCAAGGGGGAGTTTTAGACAGTGGATCACTCTGTGGTCTGTCTCCGTTCCCAGCACTAGAGGCAGCTTCTCTGCTCTAGTGTTTTCCCTCTTAGTGTCAGCTCAGTGCAGGAGGAGGTGCTTAGTGCACAGTCTGAGGGAGTTCTTCCTGGGAGAGACAACTGCATTGACGTGCAGCTTCTACTCTCCTGAGTGTGTGAGCCGCATCCTGTGTGTACTAAGACACTGTGTTACTGCTGTACTGCTTCACATGTATACTGTGAGTTCCTGCTACTGCATAACATTTTCTATATACTACAAACTGTTATCTGAATAAACCAATCATCCTGGTTAAGTGCCGTTGTGTGGCCTAACATCCCTATCTGACACTGCAACACTCTGCCAGCATTTAGAATATCCATAAAAGAAATAAGGATAAAATAGGGTCTGAGGTAACAATATGGTTAAAAAAGGGGCAGTCTAGACTATATCTTATCTGCCATCAAATTCTGTGTTTCTATGTAAGATTTTTTTCCCCTGTGTGAGACACATGCATGATTTGGAGACAGATTGGATCATGTGATGAATAAATTACAGTTCTGAGACACAGACGACACCTAAGCAGTGTGCTTGAGAAGGAGTATGTTATTCTCATGTTGTCAACTGTAACAGAGATAGATGTCAGTTAAGTACCTTCTGTTGGTTGGTGTAAGGACCAATAATTCAGTTTTAGAAAAATGTAATTTGAGATTACACAAGATTAGAACATTCAAGAAAGAATGTCAGAATAACAATCATGGGTATACAGCTGGTGAATGATCTGCAGAAAATTCAAAATTAATTGTAAGTGTAATATGCATTTATGTTGTTTATTAGTTTTTTCATAAAAAGTGCTATAAATAGAGGAGGTGATGGGCCCTGGCCCAAGGCCCCTGAGAGTCCTAATGGTCTGGTGTGCTGGTGGGAGGCATGTACACAGTAACAGATGTAGCTACGCCCCCCTTGTGTATTATTTCTATTTTGTTTATTTCTGTGTTCTGGCGGGGTAGCTACGGCATATTAAGGGCATGGACACAGCATAGTAGAGGAGTGGCTATGCCTCACTTCAATCCCAGTCTCTACAGAGACCCAGGTAATCAATACCCCTGGCTAGGACTGATCCAGGGTCGGACTGGCCCACAGGGGTACAGGGGAAACCACCGGTGGGCCCCACTGCCTGAGGGCCCTCCTCCTCCTCTAGGGATCAGGTTCCAGACTTTAATTATACATTATACATATACTGCACAGGACTATGATGTATTTTTTACAGTGCATTGTCAATATTTATCTAGTACATTATCATGCACAAACTAGCAGTATTTATATATTTGTCAAGGGGCCCAGCCAGGGCCGGTGCAAGGTCTCTCTGCACCTTAGGCAAAGCTTCAGGCTAGCGCCCCCTAACCTGCAAAACCCCCACTACCTGAGGGGAGACGCAGGTGGCCACTAGGTGGGCTGGAGTGAATTGCATCATTATACATATAAAGAGAAAAGGGATAACACTCAGGGACTTTTAAAGTGTCAAAATACAGTATATTGTAAACAAAGTCAGAAAATTTGGTGACTTTGTTCACCATAATTTTTCACTTTACAAGTCATTGAGTGCCGTCTATTCTTTATATACTGTACAATACTCTATATGGGGTCTGGTGGGGATAATTTATTGGGGTTGGCCAGGGGCGGATCCAGAAGAAAATTATAGGGGGGGCACCATGGAAGGGGCAAGTACATTTGCGTGCGGCTTCGGTGCATGTGAGGTGGCGCTTCTTATACAATGCCCACAGTTGTAGCGCTCATTATGCAATGTCCACTGTACTGGTAGTGCCCTTATATAGACCACATAGTAGTGGTGCCCCTTATGCAATGCCCGTATTGCCCCCAGTAGTAATGTTGCCTGTAGTAATGCCCGCAGTCATTTAGCGCCCTAGTAGTTATGCCCCCAGTGGTAATGCCCCTGCAGTTATGACCCCAGTAGTTCACCCCCCCCCTTTAGTTTAGCCTCCCAGTGGTAATGCTCCCAGTAGTTTGCCTGCTTGTAGTTTAGCCACCAGTATTAATACCCCCTCTGTAGTTTGCCCCATTGTAGTTTAGCCCCTGTAGTTATGCCCCCCTTGTAGTTTAGCCTCCAGTAGTAATGCCCCCACAGTGCCAGATGCAAAAATGCCCCTACAGTGCCAGATCCAAAAATGCCCCCACAGTGTCAGGTATACAAATGCCCCCACAGTGCCAGGTAAACAATTGCCCCCACAGTGCCAGGTAAACAATTGCCCCCACAGTGCCAGGTATACAAATGCCCCACAGTGCCAGGTATACAAATGCCCCCACAGCAGGTATACAAATGCCCCCACAGCAGTGCTGCAGCTGCTTACCGCTGCTGCTACTGTTGCTGCTTCTCCGCCCGACTCTGAGGGTGTCAAGAGGAGGGCGCGGCTATGTCTGGCGCCGGTGGTGGCGGTGTGTAGGACTTCAAACTAGCCGCCGGTTCGTGAGCCAATCAGAGCTTGCGGACCAGCAGCGGCGGCTCCTGATTGGCTGCCGGTCCGCGAGCTCTGATTGGCTCACAAACCGGCGGCTGGTTTAAAGTCCGCTACACGCCGCCAGACATAGCTGTGCTCTCCTCCTGACAGCTGAGACACGCTGCCGCTGGACTGAGCGGCAGCGTGTCTCAGTGACACAAGCGGGGGGACGGACAGATGGGGGACGGAGGCCACAAATGACAGGGGGGGCACGGGCTCGAGTGCCCCCCCCTGGATCCGCCACTGGGGTTGGATACAGGATGCTGCCAGTCAGAATACCGACAGTGGCATCCCAACCAGCGATATCATTTTGAATGAAATTAATTAACCTTACCATAGCCCTTCCCTCCCACAAGCCTAACCATAACCCTCCCCGGCATACTAACATTCAGGATGCCAGCTGTCGGGATTCTGGCACCAGTATTCCAGCAATCCGTCATCCAGGATGCCAACTACATCCGTTTAATTGTATGTGTATACATACATATATGCGCACAGACATACATATATTTGTAAGTTCCTTAATGTCTTCTATATCCCATCTGTAAGTTCATTACTGACCCGCATACAGAGACATTCTTCAGTTTTTTGCTAGATGAATTCAGTGGTGCCCTTCAGTGGCTGGTGCCCCTAGGCAGCCGCCTAAAGCTGCCTAATAGCAGAGGCGGCCCTGGGCCCAGCCCATACACTCACTAATGGTTAGGCAAACCAATGTAGCAACTGGCCACACCCCCTCTGGAGACTGACCACACCCCTAAACATGGGCCCCTACCACTGCATTCCCCGGTGGGTCCTTTATGCCCCAGTCCGACACTGGACTGATCTTTGTGATACTTACACAGAAGAAGCAAAGTTTGATAGGTAGGGTGAAAAACAAGATTGGAAGAAGACTGAATGTAAAGACTGAATGAGAAGTGAGTGGTTACATGCACCAAATGCAATAGTGAGGGCAAATTAGCTAGTAGTGCTGTTTATGTTGATCAGTGATGACATAATAGACTACCTTAGTTAATAAAGTATCTGTGGATCATTTGGAATGAAAATATAGCTGAAGAGGATTCAGTAGGTTTTGTGAGGAAAGGAAGCATGCAAGTTAAATATAGACATATAAAGGAGCTTTGAGGTGCATTAAGATGAGGATGGGATGGTAATCTGAGAGAGAAACTCATTTTATTTTTTGGAATAAAAATAATTAGCACATTCTAGAATAATGATATACCAGTGGAGAGAGATGACAAACTATTTAAAGCTGAGATGACACAGGAAACAGAAGGTATTATTACTATAGGAGTACTCCTTTATTTATAAGGCAGTACAAAAATCTGCAATGCCATACAATGGGACATAGTGAGCCACTCCAGGCCCCGGTAATGTAACGGGGGCATGCCCCCCCCCCAAAAAAAAATAATAATAATAATAATAATTTAATAAATTATCAATTGTGGGGCCATAAATTTATCGCAGGGCCCCATATATTCAAAGGGGTGAGGGCACCCACTTCTTATTTTGCTTGCTCAGAAGCGGTTCCCTCTTCCGCTTCTGAGCAGACATGCGGGGCGGACTGGCCCTGTGCTGGGCGTCAGGGTGGCTGATCGTAGCCGTGAAAATTTTGCACGGCTGCGATCAGGTCTGAATTAGGCCCTTAGTTTCATGGATGTGTCCAAACCTTGCTTTGGTCCTACCATATGTACATGCATTATCCTTGCCACACCCTATGCATTTCATCATTATGTGCTACACTATATGATGCTTGTACAGACAAGCTAGAGTATAGCTGTACCAGCATACCCCATAAAAAATGATAAAATGACCATGAGCCAGTAACAAAAATTGTTGACACCACGCCGGACATTGCGCAGTTATTTAATTCTTATTATGCTGATGTTAATAGTTCACAGCTGATGTGCTCTGCATTGGATCTCTGCAGATATTTGAAGGATATTCCCTTACCCACACTCTCCTCTGAGGCCTGTGCGGTGTTGGAGGCACCTTTGACGCTGGAGGAGTTAACTGCGGCTATTGGTCTATCTCCTAATGGCAAGGCACCGGGGTGTGACGGAATTCCCTCTGAAGTATATAAAACTTATGTTGATTTTTTTGGGCCCAGGCTTAACGCCTTGTACTCTAATATATTTGCTAATAATGAACTTTCCCCTTCTATGTCGGAGGCGGTTATTATAGTGATCCCGAAACCCGGAAAGGACCCTAGGTTCCCAGAATCCTATAGACCGATCTCTCGGATTCCCACCGATGCTAAGATCCTGGCAAAAATTTTGGCAGTTCGGCTTAACACAGTAATTACCTCCATTATTCACCCTGATCAGACCGGCTTCATGCCGGGGATGTCCACTTCTATGAACCTGCGTAGATTATATACCATTTTACAAATCCCACATGACTTTCCCTCTGACTCGGCGATGGTCTCGCTGGACGCCGCCAAAGCATTTGACAGTGTTGAATGGGCTTATCTATGGGAAGACATGAACTGTATGGGCTTCGGGCCTAATTTTATAAAATAGACTAAACTATTATACCAACACCCGAGTGCCAGGATCTCAGTAAATGGCTACGTATCTCCCTCCTTTCAACTATCTCGCGGCACTAGGCAGAGCTGCCCCCTGTCCCCCACATTGTTTGCCCTAGCCATTGAGCACCTGGCCTGTCTGATAAGGTCGCACCCGGGTATTATTGGAATCCCACGGGCCCTCGAGAGGATAAGATTGCTCTTTACGCTGACGACATGCTGTCGTTTTTGCAGGATTACGCCAAGTCTATGCATTTCTGCGCATGCGTACGGGCCGCAGTGCGCACGCGCAAACTAATTTCACAAATAACTATGCAGTTTTAATTTACACAAGGTCGAGCGACGCTTTTCAGTCGCTCTGCTGATCGGTGAGTGATTGACAGGAAGTGGGTGTTTCTGGGTGGTAACTGACCGTTTTCCGGGAGTGTGCTAAAAAACGCAGGCGTGTCAGGTAAAAACGCAGGCATGCCTGGGGAAACGGGGGAGTGGCTGGCCGAACGTAGGGCGTGTTTGTGACGTCAAAGCAGGAACTAAACAGACTGAAGTGATCGCAAGGAAGGAGTAGGTCTGCAGCTACTCACTGCTACACGGGGGCATTAGGTGTGCTGTCCCTTTGTAAAGTATGGGAGGGCGCAAATTTATAGTTTGCAGGGGGGGCGCCAAACACTTTAGCACTGGCCCTGCATATGATGCTAATCAGTGCAGGTAGACAGTTTAATTCAGATGTGCTGTCAATGGATCAGAAAATATCTAATAGGATAATGAAAAATATCGATGGAGAGAGCCTGCAAATTGGTCTGATCCTGTTTTTGCAACCTTGTGTAACACATTTCTCTGCAGACTGCACTTTCATCAGAAGCATAATGGAAGTGCAAAACAGTACACTATTTAGAAGAGTGGAAAACTATCTCTAGCTGTGTCAAATTGATTCATTAGTGTCACTTGTTTTTAATTGCAATATTTGGGTAACAAGAGCTTTAAGAGAAATTATGTTAACCCCTAATTAGACTGTTATTAATAACTTATTACCAGTTATTCAATAGATGTATTTAGGGGTCTATTTACTAAGCATTGGATGGAGATAAAGTACCAGCCAATCAGCTCCTAACTGCCATGTTACAGGCTGTGTTTGGAAAATGACAGGAGCTGATTGGCTGGTACTTTATCTCCATCCACTTTATAAATCTCCAAGGCTTTGTACATAGACCCCTTAGACATCCATATGCTTATTTTAGAATGCATTTTATATTTTAAAAATTCAGGAGCATTTATTTTGTTGAATGTGGAGACCCGAAAACCAGAATATTCCAGCCCTGTGGTTACGTCACTCATGTCATGGACCAAACGTGAAGACTTTTTAGTGTATTAAAATAATAATAATAGTAGTCATATTTATTTTTAACTTCCAGAATACTTACAGATTGTTTCTAAATGTAACATTTGATATAATGAATTTGTGCCCAGGGTGAGAAAATACATACCTAGATGTACAGGGCATCTGGAAAGTATTGACAATGCTTCACTTTTTCCACATTTTGTTATGTTACAGCCTCATTCCAAAATGGAATAAATTCATTTTTGTCCATAAAAATTCTACACACAATAACCCATAGTGACATGAAAAAAGTTTTTGGGAGATTTTTGCAAATTTATTAAAAATAAAAAACTAAGAAATCACATGTACATAAGTATTCACAGCCTTTGCCATGAAGCTCAAAATTGAGCTCAGGTGCATCCTGTTTCCACTGATCATCCTTGAGATGTTCCTACAGCTTAGTTGGAGTCCACCTGTGGTAAATTCAGTGGTAAATTGATTGGACATGATTTGGAAAGGCATATACCTGTCTATATAAGGTCCCACACTTGACAGTGCATGTCTGAGCACAAACCAAGAATGAAGTCAAAGGAATTGTCTGTAGACCTCCGAGACAGGATTGTCTCGAGGCACAAATCTGGGGAAGGGTTACCAGAACAAAATCTGCTGCTTTGAAGGTCCCAATGAGCACAGTGGCATCCATCATCCATAAATGGAAGCAGTTCGGAACCACCAGGACTCTTCCTAGAGCTGTCCGGCTGTCTAAACTGAGCGATCGGGGTAGTCAGGGAGGTGACCAAGAACCCGATGGTCACTCTGTCAGAGCTACAGCATTCCTCTGTGGAGAGAGGAGAACCTTCCAGAAGGACAACCATCTCTGCAGCAATCCACCAATCAGGCCTGTATGGTAGAGTGGCCAGACGGAAGCCACTCCTTAGTTAAAAGCACATGGCAGCCCGCCTGGAGTTTGCCAAAATGCACATGAAGGACTCTCAGACCACAAGAAACAAAATTCTCTACTCTGATGAGATAAAAATTTAACTCTTTGACGTGAATGCCAGGTGTCATGTTTGGAGGAAACCAGGCACCGCTCATCACCAGGCCAATACCATTCCTACAGTGAAGCATGGTTGTGGCAGAATCATGCTGTGGGGATTTTTTGTCAGCGGCAGGAACTGGGAGACTAGTTAGGATAAAGTGAAAGATGAATGCAGCAATGTACATCGACATCCTGGATGAAAACCTGCTCCAGAGCGCTCTTGACCTCAGACTGGGGCAATGGTTCATCTTTCAGCAGGATAAAGACCCTAAGCACACAGCCAAGATATCAAAGGAGTGGCTTCAGGATAACTCTGGGAATGTCGTTCAGTGGCCCAGCCAGAGTCCAGACTTAAATCGGATTGAACATCTCTTGAGAGATCTGAAAATGGCTGTGCACTGACGCTTCCCATCCAACCTGATGGAGCTTGAGAGGTGCTGCTAAGAGGAATGGGCGAAACTGCCCAAAGATAGGTGTGCCAAACTTGTGGCATCATATTCAAAAAGACTTGGGGCTGTAATTGCTGCCAAAGGTGCATCAACAAAGTATTGAACAAAGGCTGTGAATACTTACAGTATGTACATGTGATTTCATAGTTTTTTATTTTTAATAAATTTGCAAAAATCTCGAAAAAAGTTTTTCATGTTGTCATTATAGGGTATTGTGTGCCAAATTTTAAGGGAAAATTTTTATTTATTCCATTTTGGAATAAGGCTGTAACATAACAAAATGTGGAAAAAGTGAAGCACTGTTAATACTCTCCAGATGCACTGTATGTGAAATTAGCAGATAGCAATCTAAATTTTAAAGGTTACGTTCTTAATACTTGCTTGGCATGATCGCATCAGATGCGACAGCACCAGGCAGTGCTTTATCCGACCTGGTCGCACAGGATGCGTGTGCAACTGCAGGGAAGCAAAACTTCCCTCTGCCTCCCTGCATCGTCCCCCAGTGTATGCTGTGCTGCCGATGATTGCTGATCGGTCAGCACGGCAGGACAGCCACTGGGAAAGTGTAAATTAGCCCCCTCAAGCCCACCCCCTGTGTGCCTGGTGGCTGCCCGGGATATTAAAATCAAAGTTGCAATGTTTTCGATGTTACCGATGTTCCGGTGGTGCCATCCAATGTTCCAATGTTTGGGGAATTTTTTTTTTTTTTTATTACAGATATAAGAAAAAAGTTCTCTTTTTTTTTTTTTTAAATAAGATCATTTTGGATAAGATTAAATATATTCTTTACCTAATTCACTCATTTAACAAAAACAATTTCTGAGCATTTTTTTGGGGGGGGAAATTGTCAGTTAAGTGGTTAATGGCTGGAAGTACAAAATCCCTTTTAGTTTGTCAAACAGGCAGATATATATTTTGCAAGGTTTAGAGAAAAGTATTGTCCATTAGATTTGGTCCAGAAAAGTAGACTGAGAGCAAGAAACGTGAATAAACAGGATTTGCTATTATATAAGAATAGGCTTATAATGAGTGTAAGAAGTTTGAGGTTCTATGCATTACTTCATTCATCACAAAAGAGAAAGAAATTTAAGAAATTTTAAGTAAACACTGGGATTTTTTTAAATTTCATTGAGGGAAATTATTCCAGAGAAACCACAACTGGCTTTTAGAAGAGCTAAAATATTCAAGAATGCATTAGCATCTAGAAAGCTGAGAACCAGCATTAAATGGACTACAACAGATTAAGGCCCTCATTCCGAGTTGTTCGCTCGCAAGCGGATTTTAGCAGATTTGCTCATGCTAAGCCGCCGCCTACTGGGAGTGAATCTTAGCATCTTAAAATTGCGAACGATGTATTCGCAATATTGCGATTACACACCTCGTAGCAGTTTCTGAGTAGCTTCAGACTTGGCATCTGCGATCAGTTCAGTGCTTGTCGTTCCTGGTTTGACGTCACAAACACACCCAGCGTTCGCCCAGACACTCCCCCGTTTCTCCAGCCACTCCTGCGTTTTTTCCGGAAACGGTAGCGTTTTTTCCCACACGCCCATAAAACGGCCTGTTTCCGCCCAGTAACACCCATTTCCTGTCAATCACATTACGATCGCCAGAACGATGAAAAAGCCGTGAGTAAAATTCCTAACTGCATAGCAAATTTACTTGGCGCAGTCGCAGTGCGGACATTGCGCATGCGCATTAAGCGGAAAATCGCTGCGATGCGAAGATTTTTACCGAGCGAACAACTCGGAATGACCCCCTAAATGATTTTTCCCTATAACCACTGCAAGCTCCGTCAGTACTATTATAAAGACTTGTAGGTTGGAAGAAGTACATTCGGAAACTAAATACCAGTAACGCCAGGCTCTGTGTTGCCTCTTTGGCAAGAAACCAGAGGGACCACAGTAATTACATGTTATTTTAATTAAATGTGATTCAGTACGGCTGGTGTAATGGTTAGCATTACTGCCTCACAGCACTGAGGTCATAGGTTCAATTCCCACCATGGCCCTAACTGTGTGGAGTTTGTATATTCTCCCCGTACTTGCGTGGGTTTCCTCCGGGTACTCCGGTTTCCTCCCACAATCCAAAAATATACTGGTAGGTTAATTGGCTCCCAACAAAAACTAACCCTAGTATGAATGTGTGCTTGTGTACATGTGGTAGGGAATATAGATTGTAAGCTCCACTGGGGCAGGGACTGATGTGAATGGCCAAATATCCTCTGTAAAGCGCTGTGGAATATGTGTGCGCTATATAAATAACTGGTAATAAATAAATAAATAAAATTCAGATGAAACATGTAACAATTATTGTGTTAATACCAAAAACACAAAAAGCAAATCTCATACTGTATGTATGTGATCTTTAACTGACTTCACAATAGGAGCTATGGGGGTAATTCCAAGTTGATCGCAGCAGGATTTTTGATAGCAATTGGGCAAAACCATGTGCACTGCAGGGGAGGCAGATATAACATGTGCAGAGAGAGTTAGATTTGGGTGGGGAGTGTTCAATCTGCAATCTAATTTGCAGTGTAAAAATAAAGCAGCCAGTATTTACCCTGCACAGAAATAAAATAACCTACCCAAATCTAACTCTTTCTGCACATTATATCTGCCTCCCCTGCAGTGCACATGGTTTTGCCCAATTGCTATCAAAAATCCTGCTGCGATCAACTTGGAATTACCCCCTATATTCCCAAAACAAGCGAGAAGATAGTTTCAATTCCAATATATATATAAGATTTAGCATATTAGTGTTAGTTTTATACTCGATTTATTTCAGAATAATCATTGCCACTTCGTTGTCAGGACACATACTGTATTTCAATGTTCCAAAACCACATACACACATCCAAATAAGCCAATTTGAGCCAGGTACATATACAAAATTGTAATAATCCTGTAAGAAAGAACCAGCACCCCGTTTTATGCAAGTAAAAAGATCTTTATCCAAAAAGAGGTAAACATCAGGAAAACATGATCTTAGTCAATAAAGTGCATGAAAATTACCAGAGGCATTAAAAAACATGATTGAAAATAGCCATAAGGAAATTTCCATCAACATAGATGCCATAAAAGGGTGGCCAATTCATATCAATACCGCATGCCTCCAGTGTGTAATTGAACGGTCAACAATCATTTCGGTGCTCAAACGGCACCTTCATCATGGACAAGTAACTAGCACCAAAAGGAGCACATTTTATAGCCAGTAGATTGCTGAAACCATAATCACCTGCGGAGGTCACCGACACAGGTGCGCATACTCGTGGTCCAGACATCCGTACCGCAACCGGAAGTGATGTTACGCACAATGCGCCGCACATCTGCCTGGCGCTGGCCATCCACTCCCGCTGGAACGCACTCATAACCATGGCAACCAAATGCAGGACAAATAAAGAAAATTAATAAAACAAAAACAAAGAGGTGTCACCAGTAATGTATAGATCCTATATCCACATGTAAACACCCAGCCAAAACTCCAGAAAAGACTGGAAAACCGAAATCGGGAGCAGTGTCAGGCTGCCAGGGGACATTAGCCATTACATAAATCTAGGGAAAACATTTAATCTACCAATAAAAGTGACAATCCCAATATAAGGAAATATACAAAGTACTGTACATACAATACATAAATACTCCTAAATTATATAGATAAACTATACTAACGAGCAAAAACGTGGCATGGACAAATAGATTTAGTACTATTAAGTATTGCATTAAGCGATTACATAAGTTATTACAGAAAGCAACCAAACACCTAACTTTCATTTAGCCCATTGGGAGCCACTTTCTTTCAATTGGGCAATCCACTGTGCTTCACGCTTTAATAACAGTCTATTGCAGACCAGTCCCCCCATGTCTCAGTGGTGGGATACAGTCAATGGGCATATAGCGGAAGTCCCTAATTGTATGTCCTAGGGAAACAAAATTCCTCGCAACAGGTGGAGTATTAGAATCCAGTAGAGTTTGTGCTATTTTAATGGATGAGCGGTGCATGGAGATTCTTTCTTTGAGGGCTCGTATCGTCTTTCCTACATATATGAGGTGACAGGGGCATATTATTATATACGCCACATATATTGCTATTGCAATCCAAATTATGTTGTATCTTGTATAGTGAATCACTTCTTGGGTCAAGGAATGTATCCCCAAGAGTTAAAAAAAAATTACAAATGGCACACCCATGGCATCTAAAAACTCTGAATTTAGGTTGTAGCCAACTCTTAGAACAAATTAATTCAACATCAGAGGCTGTTAATATATCTTGAATATTCCTACTTCTTTTGCAGTAGTGGCTTTTCACGGCAAGATTCCCCAATTGTTTCATCCGATTGGAAAATATGCCAGTGTTGTAATATGGTGTTGCATATATGTCGTGAGACAATAGAGTAAGTAGAGGAAAAAATTACATGTTCCGATTTTCCTTCTTTATCCTTATTATTTAAGATATCCTCACATTTTATGCACATACATTTGGCTATCGCGTCTTCAATTTCACAATGTGTATAGTCCCTGTCAAGAAAACAAGCTCCCATTTCATTCAGAGATTGAGGTAAAACAGTCTGATCAGATGTAATACGCACTACTCATAAAAGTTGCAAATAGGGTAACCCCTATTTCAGTGGAGTTGGATGAAAGCTGTCTGCCATCAATAAAGTATATTTATCAGTTGCTTTTCTGTATATTTGAGTGGATAACTTATCCCCATTCAAAACACATAATCAGAATCAGCTTTATTGGCCAGGTATACTTGCGTATACTAAGAATTTGTCTTCGGTTTGCTATACAACAGCCAAGTAAGTAACAGATAAGCAGGTGGGGGTGGGGGGGGGGGGGGGCAAGTAAAGTCATACAGATAGGCATACCTTAGGGACACAAGTTAGTTACATGTATGTCTAGTCAGTCAATGTTCAGGAGTTCAGCAGGCGGACCGCTTGGGGAAAGAAACTTTTGAGGCTTCTGGTGGACCTGGCGGGGACAGCCCTGTAATGCCTGCCTGAAGGAAGCAAGTTAAACATGCTGTGGCCGGGGTGTAGCTGGACTTTTACTATCTTCGTTGCCCGCTTTTTAGCTCTGGACAGGTACAGGTCCTGGACTGAGGGAAGGTCAGCCCCGATGATCTTCTCTGCAGTTCTGACCACCTTTTGGAACCTGCATCTGTCCCTCGCGCTAGCGGAGCTGTACCATATCAGTATCGAGGAGCACAGTACCGATTCCACAATCGTGAAGTAGAAGAGGAGCAGAAGCTTCTGTGGAATGTTGAACTTCCTTAGTTGCCTGAGGAAGAACAACCTCTGCTGCGCTTTCCCGACAGTGGCATCAGCGTTGGACCCCCATTTAAGGTCCCGGGAGATTGTGGTCCCTAGAAACTTGAAGGAGTCCACTAGCGATACCACACTGTCAGCAATAGTTTGCGGAGGTGCACTAGCTGACTTTTTCCTGAAGTCCACTATCATCTGGACAGTTTTGTGGGGGTTGAGCGCAAGGTTGTTGTGGATGCACCACTGGGCCAACTGGTCTACTTCCCGTCTATAGGCCGTTTCGTCCCCGTCTTTGATGAGGCCGATGACAGTGGTGTCGTCGGCGAATTTGAAGATCTTTACTAATTGCGCCTCTGAGATACAGTCATTTGTGTACAGGGAGAAGAGCAGGGGTGAGAGGACACAGCCCTTAGGGGCCCCTGTACTAATGGACCGCACTTGAGAGGTGAATTCCCCAGCTTTCACAACCTGTGTTCTGTCTGTCAGGAAGTCTACTATCCAGGAACAGGTAGCTTCTGGGACCCCTAGGCGAAGTAATTTGGGGTGGAGGATGCTGGGGACGATTGTATTGAAGGCCGAGCTGAAATCGACAAACAGGACCCTCATGTAGGTACCGGAAATGTCTAGGTGCTGTAGCATGTAGTGCAGGCCCAGGTTGACTGCATCCTCGACACACCGATTCGATCGATAGGCGAACTGTAGGGGGTCCAGTTGGGGGCCAGTCACAGTTTTCAGGTGATTCAAAACCAGAAGCTGAAACGTTTTCATGACCACAGACGTCAGTGCTATCGGCCTGTAGTCATTCAGGTTCATGATAGAGGGTTTCTTGGGGACCGGGACGATAGTAGACCTTTTGAGGCAGGAAGGGACTTTCTGTAGCTCCAACGATATGTTCAAGATCTTGGTGAATATGGGGTGCGAGCTGACCCACACATGCTCTTAGGGCAGATGGTGACACTCCATCAGGACCTGGAACTTTCCTGGGTTTGGCCCTTTTGAACAATGCCTCCACCTCTTCTTGGGCAACTTGCAGTGCCTGGAGTTGGCTGACCGTGGTCGGGGCATCGTAGAGGTGATTGTTTGGGTTGCAGGGGACTTCTTTTGCAAACCTGCAATAAAAGTGGTTCAGTTCATCTGCTAGGTCTTGGTGCATGGTGGTGGACTTTGATGTTTTCTTGTGGTTGGTGTTACGCACACCAGTGCTAACAGGAGTATACCGGTGTATGAACAGAGAGGGAAGCGAAGCAAACAAACTCACAGACAGTATAACATAACATACACAGGAGGTGATGGAATAACTAATAAACACAAAGTGAACGGAGAAGCCCAAAGGCTCAGGAATTGGGTGTCTCCCTAGTGTCAGGAATACTCAGATGGAATAGAGTGGACAATGAAGCGATGTGTAGTGATTTAACATGTGGAGCACCTGAAATGATGTTGCTAAGAGCAACAGAAAAAACCCCAAAGGGTTACCAACGGGTGTGGGAATAAACTCCTTGGTCAGAGATAGAAATATAGACACAAGGAGAGTATCCACAATCCTAACCCCCACTTGCAGGGCACAGGTTCAGCTTACTGCCACTAAACTGACACCTGGACGCCCTGCACAGTGAGGGAGGATTAAGCAAGCAGGTCTGAGAGTACAGCCGCAAACCTGCTGGGTTCACAGAATAGCAAAATAACCCCAGCAGGTCAAACAACTGACTCCAGTCTTACTGCTAGGTCCGGATTGGCAGAATGAAGTACCGAATCCCAAGGCCTATTCGCAGTAAGCAACAAGTAAATACAAAGTCACACAGTACTAGCTAACTCTCTGGAACTGACTAAAAAACAAAGATTCAGCAGCATTTGCCTAGCCTGAGAGGATGGTTTATATAGCAGGTGCTGTCCACGCCCCACTCAGACCTCACAGACTGTGAGCACAAAACCAGCGCCGTATTCCCTGCCGTGCACAGAGCCTGTAACCACTACACAGTAAAAACCCGGACCGGAGTATCAGCTGCGCTCAGGTTACTTCACTAACACTTGCCTCCCGGTTGCCATGGCGACGTGGCAGCACAGAGCAGGAGATCCTAACAGTACCCCCCCTCTGACGAGGGGTCAAAGAACCCCTACCACCGGGTTTATCGGGGAACTGCGAGAAGAAAGAGTGTATCAGTCTGGGGGCATGAAGATCACAACTGCGCACCCACGACCGCTCCTCCGGGCCATACCCCTTCCAGTGCACCAAAAATGACAGCCGACCCCGAACCATCTTGGAGTCAAGAACCCTTTCAACCACAAACTCCCTCTGACCCCGTATCAGAAGAGGAGAAGGTCTTCCACTGGAAGAAGGATTACTAACCGCCAGTTTTAAAAGGGAACAATGAAATGTTTTATTGATACCCAATGAACGGGGCAGATCTAACTGAAATGCCACCGGATTGATAACCCTGGTGATCTTATAAGGGCAGATGAACCGGGGGCCAAACTTATGAGATGGCTGTCTCAACTTCAAATTCTTGGTGGACAACCAGACGAAGTCTCCTAATTTGAAGCTGCAAGGTCTTCTCCGCTTATCAAAAACCCTTTTGGTCACTAATGACACAGACACAAGGGCTTTCTTCACTTTCCTCCAAATACCCCTAAGGACCGAAACAACAGAGGAACCACCAGACGTGGAATCCAGGGGGTCAAAAGAATTGGCCTTAGGATGATGCCCATACACACAAAGGAAGGGAGAGATCCCTGTAGCAGAGTGAGCCGCGTTGTTATAGGCAAACTCCGCCATGGACAGATGAGCAACCCAGTCAGTATGACACTTGGAGACATAACACCTGAGGAACTGCTCCAAGGACTGGTTCACCCTCTCAGTCTGCCCATTAGACTGTGGATGGTAGCCTGACGACAAGCTCACAGAAATCTGGAGATCAGAACAAAATGCCCTCCAGAATTTGGCCACAAACTGGGATCCACGGTCAGAGACCACATCAAGTGGCAACCCGTGGAGGCGCACAACATGCTGCATAAATAACTCAGACAGGCGTCTGGCCGATGGCAACCCAACCAGTGGAACGAAATGCGCCATCTTCGAAAACCTGTCAACGACAACCCAAATGGCTGTCATCCCCGAGGATTTGGGCAAGTCCACCACAAAATCCATGGAAATGTGGGTCCATGGCTTAGACGGAATAGAGAGTGGATGTAATGGTCCGACAGGAACCCCTCTAGGAGTTTTATTTCGGGCACAAACGTCACATGCCCGAAACCACTGATCCACATCCCTAGCCACCGAGGGCCACCACACCGCCCTAGACAGCAACTCCCGAGTTCTGGCAATACCCGGATGCCCTGCCGACCTCTTGGCATGGAATTCCAGGAACACTCGCTGTCTTAACCTAGGAGGCACAAACAAGAGACCTACCGGAAGGTCTGGAGGAGCCTGCTCCTGTGCTCTAAGGACTAATGACAAGAGGTCCTGGGTAATGCCCACTTTAATACATGATGGGGACACAATGGGCAATGGCTCCTCGGTGGTCTCTTGAACTGGAGCAAAACTCAGCGAGAGCGCATCAGCCTTGATGTTTTTTGACCCAGGGCGTTATGTTATCAAAAAATTAAAGCGAGCAAAAAACAAAGCCCATCGTGCCTGCCTGGCATTGAGCCGCTTCGCTGACTCTAAATATGCCAGATTCTTATGGTTGGTGAGAATTGAGACCACAAACTTAGCCCCCTCAAGCCAGTGTCTCCACTCCCCGAGTGCATCCTTTATAGCCAACAATTCCCGGTTACCCACATCATAATTCATCTCGGCAGACGAAAATTTACGGGAAAAGTAAGCACAGGGATGAAGGCGATTATCAGACACCCCCATCTGAGAGAGCACTGCCCCAATACCTATCTCAGAGGCATCCACTTCTACCACAAAAGGACGCTCTGGATCTGGGTGTCGCAGCACCTTGGCCGAGACAAATGCCCTTTTGAGACGGGCAAAGGCCGCTTTGGCCTCACAAGACCAGTGAGCAACATCCGCCCCTTTCTTAGTGAGTGCCACCAAGGGGGCCACTATAGACGAAAATCCAGCGATAAACCGTCTATAAAAATTTGCAAAGCCCAGAAAACGCTGAAGCGCCTTCAAACTAGTGGGCTGCACCCAATCCAGGACTGCCTGTACCTTAGAACCCTCCATTTGGAAACCTTCTGAGGAGATAATATACCCTAGAAATGCGATTTGCTGGACTTCAAACTCGCACTTCTCCAGCTTCGCCCCAAGCTGGTGGTCTCTGAGTTTCTGGAGGACTAAGCGTACATGCTTCCGATGTTCCTCCAGGGAATGAGAGAAGATTAGGATGTCATCTAGATAAACAACTAAGAATCTATCCAAATATTCCCTGAGCACATCGTTCATGAATTCCTGGAAGACTGCCGGGGCATTAGAGAGCCCAAAAGGCATCACCAAATATTCATAATGCCCTGAGTGGGTATTAAAGGCAGTCTTCCATTCATCCCCTTCTCTTATTCGGATTAGATTGTAAGCACCGCGTAGGTCAATCTTAGAAAAAATGGTGGCAGTACGAAGCTGGTCAAACAAAACCGAAATGAGAGGCAGTGGGTACGAGTTTTTAATCGTGATACGGTTCAATTCCCTGAAGTCGATGCAGGGTCGCAACGAACCATCCTTTTTACCCACGAAAAAGAACCCCGACCCAACTGGGGACTGTGAGGGTCTGATAAATCCCTTAGCCAAGTTCTCCTGAATGTACTCTGCCATAGCCTGAGTCTCAGGACGTGACAGGGAGTACAACCTGCTCTTGGGAAGCTTAGCATCCGGCAACAAATCAATGGCACAGTCATAGGGGTGATGGGGAGGTAGTACCTCCGCAAAATCTGCATAACATCCTGGCAATCCTGGCAAACTTAGCTGCGAGAGCCTGACTGGAAGGCTCAAGCAACTCCTGAAACAATCACTACCCCAACTAAGAATCTCCCCAGAGACCCAGTCAAATTGAGGGTTATGGGCCCTTAACCAGGGTAACCCCAAAACCAAAGGGGCAAAAGATCAGACAGTCACATAAAAAGACAATTTTTCAGAGTGTGTGGCTCCAATAAACAAAGGAATTTGGCTGGTGCAGGAGGTAATTTTACCCTGGGACAATGGTTCCCCGTTTAACCCACAGATCTCAATCTCTGATGCCAAAGGTACTGAGGGAACAGAGTGTTCCAGGGCGAATTGACGGTCCATGAAAACCCCATCGGCCCCACTGTCAACAAAGGCCTCAGTCTTGACAGTTTGACCGAGGATCTCTAAAGTCACCGGAATGAGAAAAGTCTTTTTAGGAAATTCTGACTTCTGGCCTGACAGGATATTTCCCATCACCCTCAGGCCCTGAAGTTTTCCGGTTTTTCTGGGCATGATACTACAACATGACCTTTATTCCCACAGTACAAACACAAACCCTGCTGTCTCCTCCGCGTCTTCTCACGCGAGGAGAGGCGGGTAGCCCCAATCTGCATAGGCTCCTCTGAATATTCCTCAGAGTCTGAGGTTCCCTTGGGAAAAAAGGAAACTGCGGTCTCCCTTTCAAGTCTACGCTCTCTCAGCCGTCTATCTACCCGGATGCATAACTGCATGAGCTGATCTAAGCTATCAGGCGAGGGATATTGTACCAGTTGGTCCTTTATCTGGTCAGAAAGGCCCCTTCGGTACTGGTTTCTCAGGGCTGGGTCATTCCACTGGGTATCATGAGCCAACCTCCGAAACTCCGTACTATAAACCTCAGCTGGCCGTCGCCGTTGCTTAAGAACCGTAATCTGAGCCTTGGCTGAAGCCATCTTGTCAGGGTCATCATACAAAATGCCCAGTGCCGTAAAAAAAGCATCAACACTTTTAAGCGACGGACAGTCAGGCTGTAACCCATATGCCCAGACCTGTGGGTCTCCTTGTAGCAAGGAAATCACCATGCCCACCCGCTGAATCTCCGACCCAGAAGACTGGGGCCTAAGCCTGAAATATAGCTTACAGCTCTCCTTGAAACAAAAAAACTGCGAGCGATCTCCAGAAAAACGATCCGGGAGATTTACTTTCGGCTCCTTAACCCCTGAACTTGCCGCTGCTGCTGCGGGAGCTCCGCAAGCGGCCTGCGGGGTGTTCATTTTAATGGACATCTCATTAAATTGTCGAGTCAGGACCTGCACCTAATCGACCACCTGTTGCAAAGTATTTTGAGGGGTATGCTCCATATTCCCACAAAATTTCAACAGGAGTAGGGCTGCTGAATATGTTACACACACCAGTGCTAACAGGAGTATACCGGTGTATGAACAGAGAGGGAAGCGCAAACGAACTCACAGACAGTATAACATAACATACACAGGAGGTGATGGAATAACTAATAAACACAAAGTGAACGGAGAAGCCCAAAGGCTCAGGAATTGGGTGTCTCCCTAGTGTCAGGAATACTCAGATGGAATAGAGTGGACAATGAAGCGATGTGTAGTGATTTAACATGTGGAGCACCTGAAATGATGTTGCTAAGAGCAACAGAAAAAACCCCAAAGGGTTACCAACGGGTGTGGGAATAAACTCCTTGGTCAGAGATAGAAATATAGACACAAGGAGAGTATCCACAATCCTAACCCCCACTTGCAGGGCACAGGTTCAGCTTACTGCCACTAAACTGACACCTGGACGCCCTGCACAATGAGGAAGGATTAAGCAAGCAGGTCTGAGAGTACAGCCGCAAACCTGCTGGGTTCACAGAATAGCAAAAGAACCCCAGCAGGTCAAACAACTGACTCCAGTCTTACTGCTAGGTCCGGATTGGCAGAATGAAGTACCGAATCCCAAGGCCTATTCGCAGTAAGCAACAAGTAAATACAAAGTCACACAGTACTAGCTAACTCTCTGGAACTGACTAACAAACAAAGATTCAGCAGCATTTGCCTAGCCTGAGAGGATGGTTTATATAGCAGGTGCTGTCCACGCCCCACTCAGACCTCACAGACTGTGAGCACAAAACCAGCGCCGGATTCCCTGCCGTACACAGAGCCTGTAACCACTACACAGTAAAAACCCGGACCGGATTATCAGCTGCGCTCAGGTTACTTCGCTAACACTTGCCTCCCGGTTGCCATGGCGACGTGGCAGCACAGAGCAGGAGATCCTAACAGTTGGTTATGGATTGCATTCCTTTCCATACAGATACGGGGTCATTGGTGGAGAGATCGTTTGTCAGCTTGTCCGAGAACCGCTTTTTGCTAGCCTGATTCCTTTAGTCAGAGAGTTCCTAGTTCAGTTGTATAGTGCTCTGTCACTGCTGCTATAGGCCTCGTCTTTGGCCCAACGAAGTTGCCTGAGCTGGGCATTGAACCAGGGCTTGTTGTTGTTATAAATGCAGTAAGTCTTGGTAGGTACACACATGTCCTCACAGAAGCTGATGTAGGATGTGACAGTGTCTGTCAGGTCATTCAGGTCGGTTGCCGAGGCTTCGAAGACTCCCCATTCTGTGCAGTCAAAGCAGGCTTGGAGCTTCATCTTAGCCTCGTTGGTCCATTTCTTAACAGTCTTGATGACAGGCTTAACCACTCTCAGCTTCTGTGTATAGGTAGGGGGTACGTGGACAAGGCAGTGGTCAGATAGGCTGAGTTCAGCACGCGAGATAGACCAGAAGGCAGACTTGAGGGTAGTGTAGCAGTGATCAAGGGTGCGCCCTTCCCTAGTGGGACATGTGACTTGTTGTTTGTACTTAGGTAGCTCCTTGCTCAGGTTAGTTCTGTTGAAGTCGCCTAGCACTATAAACAGAGAGTCTGGGTGTTTTTTGTTCTATGTTGGATATACATACGGCCAGGTGGTGCAGGGCTTCGTTCGTGCAGGCGAGGGGGGGGGGTGTACACTCCCACAAGGACAATTGAGGCAAATTCCCGGGGGGAATAGAATTGGTTACAGTTGATACTTAGCATCTTCAGGTGAGGGCTACATGATTTGCCTAGGATCGTGACATTGGTGCACCATCCGTCATTGATATAGAAGAAGATGCCACCACCTTTTGTTTTTCCTGAGAGAACCTTGGAACGATTGGCCCTGATTAGACTAAATCAAGATAGTTAGCCGAAGATGCGCTAAACGCTAAAGTAAATCTGATTTTTGTTTCCAGGCTATTGAGAGAGTCCACAAACTATGTCAGGAGCTGTTCACCACCTGTCCACACAATAAAGAGATCATCGTTATAGAGAACATAAAAATGCACCTATTTAGAAAGAGATGAGTTCGCCATAATATGCTGATTTTGATTTTCGTACAGGTCGATAAACAAATTTGCACAAGATGGGGCCATATTAGACCCCATCGCGGTTGCCCACAACTGTAAATAAAGTTAATTCTCAAATAATAAATAATTCCTGCAAAGCACAATCTCCATCAGCAATATTACAAATTCAATAGAAGGATCTCTGTAGCGAGGACTGGTCGCCACCAGACTCCTGACTGCATCAATACTGTCTATATGATCAATGTTAGTATATAAATTAGTGATGTCAAGAGTGACTAGTAGACTATGTGGAAGTAATGTTCCCAGTGTTTCCAAATTATTAATAAAGTCAGTGGTATCTTTCAAATAATATTGAGTGTTTTGATCCACTGGTAGTAACAAAAAATCAATAACCTGGGATAAAGGCTGACAGAGTGAACCACAGGAAGAGATAATCGGTCTACTCGGTGGGTTGACCAATGTCTTATGTATCATGGGCAATACATAAATAAGCAGAGTCCTGGGTTGCGTCTGTGAGAAAACGTGCAATGGGTTCATTAATCCAATTGTTCAAGGCACCCAAATTTATAATATCAATTTCTTTTTTATAAGCATATGTTGGATCATATGTCAATGGTTTATAGCATTCTGTGTCTGCTAAATGCTTCTTAATTTCTTGTATATAGTCATGTTTGTTCAGGAGAACAATCCCTCCTCCCTTATCAGAGGGCTGTATTACAATCTCAGTATTGTTTTTCAGAGAGGTGAGTGCCTGATTCTCAACTTTGGACAAGTTTGAATAAGAAATCCTTTGTTTCTGAATGAAGGGCAAAGTGTCACATTTAACTAATTTATTAAAGGTCTCAATAGAAGCATTAGTACTAGGTAGATCAAAGGTACTCTTTGGTCTAAAGACCTCCTGTTTAGTAGGTAAAGTAGATTGTCTAGTAAAAAGATCTTCTAATCTCAGGGAGCGGTGGAAGCGGTATAGCTCTACCTTAAAATCAAATGTAGTCTGTTTAAAGGTCTTAACAATAGACAAGCCTTGAGAAAGGACAGTCATTTCAGTAGCAGTAGGTTGATATGAAGAAAGATTAAAGATGATTACTTATTCATGTTGTTTGGTCCTGATTTTGGTCCCGCTGTGTAGCTTCCTCCCTCCCCTCCTACAAGGTCTCTTCCTGAACGGTCTTTGTATCTGCTCCTTGTGACCGAGCCATTGAAATAGGTAGAACCAGATGTGTTTGAGAGTGATCAGAGTCACTTGCTGAGGTGTGTGTCTCAATATCAGAAAAGGTCCTATCTGCACGATTTATTCTATTCCTAGTACCAGAAATCCAGCCGGGCCTAAGATCACTATCATGCAGCCAGCTATAAACACAAGCTTCCTTATAGTCCTCTTTGACCATCTTATACTTGTTTTTTTTTAAAGCTAACAAGTCGGTATGAAATGAGTTAATGGAACTCTCAAGCCTGGATTACCAATCAACCATTTTATCTGATTATAAACTCTCAAGGCCAATACATTCACAATTTACAATTTCACTATCCAACAAATTCAAATCTGTGTTCCCTGTTCAATCACAAGTATCATTAATTGAAACGAACTGTCATTTGATATTTGGTTACAAAATGATGCGGGGATCAGTATGATTTCCTCACTGACAGAATCCCGGCAGGGGAAATACAGATGCCGGAATCCCGACATTGAGCGCAGTGTGTCCACTCGCGGGCTCGCTGTGCTTGCCGAGCTTGGGCCCGGTGGCAACCTTTGGTCGTCACAAGGTTGTATTCTCCCCCGGGTGGTGGCGTGGACCACCACCCAAGTGGGGTTTCTATATGGCAGTTGGGATTTCGGCGTCAGGATTTTGACTGCCGGGATCCCGACAGTCGAGAATATAACTGCATACCATTGTGATAATGTGAGACCATGTAAGCTTAATTCAAACTTCCATTTTTTCAAGTATGTCATATTCTTTCATAAAAATAAACACATTTCATGAATATGGCTTTGTGTAATCCAAATCGATTTTGAGAGTTGTTTGTAAAAAAAAAAACATTTTACAAATCAGTGCCTTCATTGGATATACAGTGGAATTAAATAGAATAGGAAAATAACATCACTTACTGTCAAACATTCATACATTTAGAAGGGCTAAAGTAATCATTCTTACCAGCTACCATTCTTTTTACAGCCGTCTTTGTTGATCGCTTACCACTACAAAGAGTCCTGTCAAATGATCACTATATACAAAGAGCAAACAAATTCTCGGGATAATGGGAACAGTTTGCTTTATTCTCAGTTGGCTGTGTAATATAACACCAATGCCAAGTTCATTAACAGTTTTAGAATTCCTCTATTCAACATTAGTTTTGCGCAGTGATTTTTATGATACACATTGTCATAAATGTGCAGAAACTTAAAAATAGCCATTCACAAACATTGAGCTCTCCTTTGTTAAGGTGATTTACTAATGTCCCTGCAGGTTAACACATTAGATCTGACATCAGTTGGTGTTTGTTGGCATGGTAATTGGCAACAGTTTAAATACATTAGTCTGCTGCAGTGAGGAATTCATATCACTCTTAAAAGGAACTTGTATAAAGCTTCCTCCTGTAGAAGATGTCCTCAAATGCCATCAGTAAAGTGTAAATGTAATGTAGATATCAGACAACATCTTCCACATAATGATACAACTTGTTTTGAGAAGTACTGTAAAACATAATGATCAGGGCTGGGTATACTAGCATCCTGTGCAAGAAATTTTAGAATGTCCCCTCAATCCAACAATATCTATAATTAATATTATACATAAAAAGACATTTAAAAAAATTGTATCTACCGATGTCAGTTGCAATGGAGCGCACCACGCATACGTCCCAATTGTGTCTGTAAAGAGTCACTGTTTTAATTTCAGACGGATACATTGAGAAGTGTATTGAAAATGTAGGGAGCATTCCTGTGAGTTTTACAAAAAGCGCATGCACAGAGATGATCCACCGTATGGACATGCTATGTATAGTGGGCTTGTCGGTGAAAGTGGTTGCTTACACATAGGAGGCCATACTTGGACAGAGCAACTGCACCTGCCACAGGGTTTGTGCAAGTTTCAATGATACAACTGATGGGGCACCTAAAGGGTACTGCAAGTGGGCCTCTCAATCCTCATATGCACAAATATACACCAGCTTTGCATTTGCATAAAGTCACAGATGTGCAATTAGCAAAGGATGCAGATACTGACACAGAACCCCACATGGAAAAAAATACACACATTGGCCCCAAAGGAAAATAATATTATTCACATTTAATGACCGCATAGAAGAATAACCTCATATGAAGACAGTCTGTCAGAGTTTTCATGGAAGATGTTGCATAACTTGCAGTAGAGGCTGGCTCTTTGCCCCCTCCGTCATACAGTAGGTTTGCATACATCTAAAATGGTGAGTGGAATGCGCATGCTCTCTAAGCCGCAGCCTGTCAACCATTTGGGAGTGGGTGGTGCTGGGTGGAGTTCCCGAAAATGGGGGGGGGGGGGTCATTCCCATTTTCTGGAAGTGCAGAAGCCATGGTCTGATTTATTGGACTCAGCCGCACAGATGAGGCAGTAATTTGAGCAGCCTTAGGCTTACTCAGATGGCTGATGCTGCACAGGATGATGCACATCGGTTTGAGCATATGGATCTGTAAGGCCAGCAGTAGGCAGTATTTTGCCCTCAGATGCCTTCTGCGGCAATAGCATATTGTAGTGTCCATCTCTGATCCATCCACATAGTGGGGATGGGGTCACTGTGGCTTTTTTGCCCCACCTCACCACTTGAACGCCTCTCAAGTCGACCCTGTAATGGGGCTGATGCAGAGGTGTATTAAATAGGTATACTCAAAATAGTATGGAAAAATAGCATATTTTGGAAGAAACTGTGTACATATACTGCAAAAGATACGCCTAACATGTATATATAACATTGTTTACTGGACCTCATGGGCTGCATTTATGAGAACTAGAGATGTGCGCAGACCCCCATGTTTTGTTTTGATTTTGCCAAAACAACCCTCAGTGTTTTGTGTTTGTTTTCTGATGTTGGCAAAACCACCCTCAATGTTTTAAAACTGATAAAATCATGTGATTTGGGCCTATTTTTTTCCTACATTATTATTAACCTCAATAACATTAATTTCCAGCCATTTCCAGTCAATTCTAACCACCTTATAGCTCACAATATTGTTCACCTATATTGGCCAAAGGCTGGCTGGCTAAACTAAGCAACAGAGCAGCAGTACAAACCAGCGGAATGTATGTATGCTTAGAAATGTGTGTGTATGTATATATATATATATGCTTAAAAATGTGCTGCAAATTAGTAATGTATTAGAGCAATAACCAATAAAAATGTTTGTCTATGAAAAAAATACTTTCCAATGCCCCCCAAGTGGTGCAAGGTGGAATTGTCCTTGGGCCCTCCATCCCACCCTTATAATGCACTGTATATGAAAAAGGACTTGCACAGTTTAATAAACCAAGCACTTCAAGGACAGTGACTGCCACTTTTGTGGGCTGAAGTGCTTGGTTTATTTGGGCCCCTGCAAAAACCAAGCTACCAATGGGCTTAAGGTGGCTAACAGTGTTGTTACTTATTGTCACATTTGGAACATGTCAGGCTCAGACCTAGCTTATGTGGACGCCCCTAGACACTCCTCAGGGATTTTTGAAGATTCTAATCACACAGTTCATTCTTCAGCCTAAAGGTGGGTAAACGCTTCTACAACCGTCGGCCTATTTTCCTTATATTTTAAGAATTGACCGACAATAGTATAGGTGCGTATGCAGTGCCGATGCAGGAGTGTTAACCAATAAATTGCTTATAACACTAATGTAACGTCTGGAATCGGGTGGTCGAATCTTATGTACAATTTAATTTTTAACAGGCCAACCATCCAATCCTTTAAAAGCCCTTACAAAGTGTGCTAAGTCTGCACAGTCTGTACGGTGCTTTCAGGGAGCATAGGTATAGGTGCCTACCACCCTTAAGTGTTATTGTTTTGTTCTTTTGGCACTGATCTGTCTGTTTTAAATATGGCACCTCTCATCATATGAGGTTACCAAGGAAGAGACCTGTGTTTGGCCCTGGCTTCCACAACAGGCATTCTTCTAGCACTTGAAAAAGCAGTAGCACCATGACCACTCACAAACAAAGGCCATGGCCTGAGCCTTTCATCGCCACTGCATGTGGTGTATGGCATGTTGACAATTTTTAATTTTTTGGCAGTACATTTTCCCTGTAGAGGTGATGGTTTCTTCAACATTGTGAAATATTTAGTTTTCAGGTGCCATTTCGTAAAACTTTGTGTCCCCTGGACCACCTTTAGCAGATGTCGTATTACTATCATGACTGGCAGCAGCCACAGCACTAGTACTGGGTTGCTGTTCCTGCTCTTCTATAGACTGATCCCAATACATATACAGATGGAGCAGCACTCATCTAGTGTGGCTCCATCGCATACAAGTGTCCGCCTTGTCACGCCGGGAGAGCACAGAGATGCTCCCATTCTAGTGAATGGGGCACGTGCGTGTCACAGACGCGTGCCCCAGATGTGGCAATAGGCGTGCCTGGGTGGGCGCGCCCAGGCACAGACGGAGCCACAATTAGCGTGGCTCCATCAGTTTTTTTTGTTTTTTTTAGATAAGCCACACCTGTATGCTTTTTGCTTCACTAGTTTCTTTTTTACAGATCACTGGTAAAAAAAAATGCCTGTCCTTTTGCTATTCATTATCCCCAAAGCTAAAAGTGGCCAGCCAGTCCCTGGCTACGGGTGATAATAAACAGGGTGTTGTTGGCATTCAGTTTGTCGGCATGCAGTTTGAAGTGTACTTCCTTATACTGTCTATTTTCTCATATAGTCCACAAACTTAATGGTACAGAAGGTTAATTGACTGTATACTTAGACTGGGGCATAAAGGGCCCACCGGGCGGATGCAGTGGTAGGAGCCCATGCTTTGAAGCTTGGCTAAACATTAGAGAGTGCATAGTCTTGGCCCCTTGATAGGGGCTGGGCCCCTTCTACATGGCAACAGGCAGAATGCAGTTGTATACAGTGTTGAGGGAGCTTCCATTGGTGCCCCTGTCATTTCAGCACTTTCTCCCCACTGGGGACCAGGTGGATCTTCTGAACAGCCAATCATTGCATTTGGGGAAAAGATAATCATGGGCTGTCCCCACTGGTGCCTGGATTATGCACTCCAGATGCTCCACTTTGAGGGAGGAGAAAAACAAGAGCAGCAGATGCTACTCTAAACATTCTCAGCTGTCATGCGTACCATGGTTTGCCAACCCCTGCTATACCAAGAAAATACACTATGATATGCACCAGTTGTTCTGCCATAATTGAAAACATAGTTGGTGTACAATAGAAAAGGGAATTGGTGTTCATATGGTATATACAGTAGTAAAACATGCGATTTGATTTTGTACACACTTTCCAGTGTCTATAGTGTCATTACTTTGCTGTGTTGACTACTGACAAAGATTTGGTGCCAAAATGAAATATACAAATACTGTATGCTTGGTATATTCCCAGATGGCGGTATCTGATTTAAAATTTCCTGCAAAACTGATGTAGCTTTCGATGCCGCAATCTGGAAGTTACTGAAAACTAGCGGAAAACAGATTTAGAAAACAACACTAACCCTTTCTAAAACCTAAAAATATATAAATGTATTTTTTAAAATTCATCTCTAAGGCATCAAACATTCTTGTTATATTATAGGTTCCATAAACTTGTTAAAAAGTCATTGATCCCCCACTAAGTTACATAGTAGCTAACTTAGTACATTAAAAATCAAGAAGCATTAAAATGAAAGCTCTTAGCCCACTGCTGATAAATAGTAGGTTTGACTTCATAAGTCAGTGGTCTAAAAGCAGTACTGCTTCATGGAAGGAGCTTACTGATAATTGTCTATAAACAGAGCCATATGGAAAACAATATTGGTTCTATATTAAATTATATGCTACAGGACCCAAAGAGATTAAAGATGCATTCACCAAGATACACCAGCATGACTACTGGCATGATATGCCAAGATCACACAATCTATGTAATCAGTTCCGGATGAGAACTCTATAATGGGTAAAATAAATTAAAAAAGGAGTAATATTGTACTGCATTTACAAACAATACAATCACGTGCACCATTAAAAACACCCCACCAAAACAACATTCAAACTGTGCACATATAGAATCTGGGCTGGAATTGAACTGCTGGCCCCATCACAATGAGACTGCAATGCTGGTCACTGTACCATGATTGTTCATGGTTTCATTTATAAAAGTAATGGCGTTGTGAAACTGCTGGTTACAGTAAAGAAAAGCTGGGTGGTTTTTTTTAAATGTTAGTGTTCCAGCATCTAGCCTTAGCTTTCAGGAAATCAAGAAAACAATGCTGACCACTGCAGGATACACACAAATGTAGATTTCAAATTAAAGGTAATAATGCTTTTTTACAGTAATTAGGAGCTTTATTAGACTTTGCTGCATAGAAAGAATATTGTTTTATTTTTAGACTTTGAAATGTATCACTCTTCTTCCCCCATTTTACAACTTTTTTTCATTTTTTCCCTTTATAATGTTCTAAATATGTACAACAAACAACTAAATATTCATCTTTCTCAAAGTATGTTATTATAACATTAAGAATGCAAAAAAAAAATCTGACATAAAAACTCTCAATCTACTGCTTGGTAGGTGAGCTGTCTTTATTTGGCAAATTATCATCTGCTCTTTCAAATGGATGTTGCCATAGAGAAAGAGTGGTGAAGAAAAGGAAAGCATTTCTTTAAGGCTCGTGCATAGCAGCTTTTTAATTCATCTCTTCTACATTCCATTTTTTGACAGCTGAATGGATACTCACATAGAGATCATAGCTCTCTATGGAGAGACAAGAGAACAGTACACATGGGCACTTGTCCAAAGTGGATGATAGAACAAAGAGGGGGTAAATAGAACATGGCTTCTTTGGTAAGCCCCCGTCTGCTTTTCCATTGAGATTAATGATCTGTACAAGAAATGGAAAAACAATAGAACATCGGGCATAAAGCAATGTTCATGTACACGTAACTTAACTTTCACTGCATTAGTGTTGCACAATCTAGACATATTAGTACTGCATCTGTCTGGAAAGAAACTGGAAATAAAATGATTAAAAAGGCTAAGAATAATCCCTATGCGAAAAAAAGTATTATGAATCTGTTGTTCAGTGTAACTTTGCACAATGGACTTTTCCCAGCAAGTTCAGTTTGCAACATTATTATTTCCAAATAACTCCACATGGATAGAACAGTAATAAGCTGTCCTTATTTTGAACGTTTACCTGATATCATAACGGTTGGGCATCTTCTGTTTACATAATGCTACAGTACATTTGTACTACACTACAGTAGTTTGCACAACTCTCGTCTCATATCATGTCAGTGCAGGCCGCTGTCAGGCTTCAGTCAGGCTGCTGTCAGGATTCATGTTAATAACCTGTCATAAGGAACTTAGCCAGAGGTCACAAATAACCTGGCTGCATCTCTGAGCTTCACCCTTGTAATATGCATATTTTTACAGATGTATTTCCAACGCTGTTTGCAGTAACTGTACTTAATACTGATTCATGTCTAAATAGGGTGGATAAAAAAGGTGTTACATAATAACATTAATGTTTTACAAAATGAAGTGTGTGCTCTGCGTCATGAATTTTGATAAATCTACAGTGTATTATTTGACATAAAAGTGAAGTATTTTCCACTTAGTTAATGTGAAGGCTTACCTAATAAAATGTGAACATAGTTAGTATACAATGCTCATGAGAAACAAGTTAAGCCAATTTGCAGTTAGTAATCCTCTTGGCCATGCACCACAAGCCTTGCACCTATTCATAAGCCTCCCATCATGCCTTTAAGCACATGCAGAGTACAGCCTTTCACTGCAATGCTAAAACACTTCCAATGAGGCCGTTTCCAATAAGTTCCTGACAGCGGTCCCAAAGCTTTGACCCAGAGTAGGACAGGGGAAGAACACTGGTACTAAGAAGATAATCGTCAGCCTACAGATTTAACTCCTGTCTTTGATGACAAGCTTTGTGCTGATGAAAACCATAAAGAGAACATCAAGTTATATTAAAGCTAAACATTAACAACATTTCTCAAGGATGAGTTTTAGTGCATTAGGCATCAGCACCTGCAGTCATGAGATTATCCAGTTACTGGCTGAGAAGGGCATGGGAAACATACCATATGTCTGTTTTTTAAATGATTAAACATCTGCAGCAAATTCATAGGTATCCAAAGTTTCAGCCCTAGTTGGGTTAACATCCAAGTTAGAGGTGATCCACTGAGTATTCCATCCCAATCAACAGCATGCAGAATTACTTTATTTATATAACCACATGTTTAGCTCATCACAGCTCTCATAACAATACATATTCTACTTGTCTATAGCTATTAGGCATTAAGGTTATAAAAGAAAAATGAATTATAATATGTTGAAAACTAAAAGCAGACTTTGATTATTTCACATTTGTATACTATAGTGACCAGGCTAATTATAAACTTACCTTCATAAGAACAACAAATTAATCTATAAAATCCATGCAAAAAGCTGTGTACTGATGACTTAATAAAACGTGTCTATAGGATGGGCCGTATTAGGCCTAATATGTTATGTTATTTGATCTAAATAATATGATACAGCCACTATATGGAAATATGAGTTTCTTACCTCATACATTTTATTTTCATAATCAGCTGCGTATTATAGTGTTTGCTTTTTACATTTATACAACTTCCAAATTACCTTTTTTAACCCATTTTATTTTCCTTTCTATTGTTCATCAAATGTAGATAACAAAGATGTATGCACCTACAATAAATACTGTAATATTCTGTCTGTCTTCCATGAATAACGTAATCGTAAGAATGACCACTTTGTTTATTCATTTTGTTGCCTACATTTAAAGTCCAGGAGAAGCCCGTAAAGGTGACGCTGCTTGCCAGTGCAGGGGAAGGTGCCAGGCTGCACATCACTAAGCCCTGCCCTCAAAATGTTGTGATTTGCGGGTCTGCGGGGAGGGGGTGGCGCTTAACAACACAAATTTGTGTAATTTAGCCCCACACCCTCCATGTGCACAGCAATTACCTGCATGTTCTGCTCATCCTGCCCACTTCACTAGGAAGGGCGGGTGGGATGTGAGAGATCTGGCCATTCATCTGTGTGTGCGGAGGACTGCCTGATAAAATCTGAATCTTCCAGCACTTGTGGGAGACTAGGCAAGTATGCCAGAAGCACATTTAGCTTTTATAGTGATTTTAGGTATAACTCTTTAGCTCTTTGAAGTATGATATGCATTTAATTTTCCCTTATTCGAAAAATAAGAGATCTTTCTTACTCAGTAAGGGCCTGAGTTATGAGTTACAGCAACAAAAAGGATTAGATTACTCCTGGAATAAGCCATGATATAATGCAAGGGGTGCAACTGCATTTGTGTTTATTATGCAGGGAAATACTGATTATTTTTGCCTGTAGCAAACAAATGGTGGACAGCTTTATTTTACGCAACATAATTTAGAATTAAGCTAGGACACTCCCTTCCCAACTATGGCCTCATTCCGAGTTGATCGCTCGCTGCCGTTTTTTGCAGTGTAGCGATCAGGTCACTACTGCACATGAGTATGCACTGCAATGCGCACGCGCGTCGTATGGGTACAAACAGCATCGTTGCTGTGCAATGCTTCTAGTGACTAATCCATTCTCACAACCAATCGCAAGGAGATTGACAGGAAGAGGGCGTTTATGGGTGTCAACTGACCGTTTTCTGGGAGAGGTAGGGAAAATGCAGGCATGTCCAGGCGTTTGCAGGGCGGGTGTCTGACGTCAATTCCGGGACCGGACAGGCTGACGTAAGAGCAAAAACAAGAACAAGAGCTGAGTAAGTCCAGAGCTACTCAGAAACTGCAAAAACCTTTTCTGAACAAGAGCTGAGTAAGTCCAGAGCTACTCAGAAACTGCAAAAACCTTTTCGTCCCGCTCTGCTGCACAAGCGTTCGCACCCTTGCAAAGCAAAAATACACTCCCCTAGAGGCGGCGACTATCTGATTGCTGCTCTGCAAAAAATAGCTAGCGAGCGATCAACTCAGAATGAGGGCCTATAAGCGGTCTATTTAGCAAGCATAAATTCCCTCAAATGTACTTTAATCATGCATAAACTAACATTTCTGCATGATTTCAGTATTATACAGTAACTATGTAAGAAAGAGTTAGCGGAGAATAGCATGCAATGATCTTCTCCGTTAATCTTCGACTCCTACAACTTTGCACTGCACTACAACACTGACACAGCCACAGTAGTGGTTCTAGCATTTATATTGCCAAACTCTTTAAGGGAGTCACAGAGGACTCTTGCCATGTCCTGAATGTGTTTTAGGAAAGTTACAGTAGTAACCAAGGTCATATCACCCGAACGACCCTCCTGAATCTGAGTAGCCCATGTATGAATGGCATGTGTCATCCAGCAACCAGCAATGACCGGTCTTTGAGCTACTCCTGCAGCAGTGTAGATAGATTTCAGAGTGGTCTCAATTTTCCTATCCCCCAGGTCCTTTACCGTAAAAGAGCCCAGAAAGGCGAGAGACTGAGACGTATACTGCTGGAGATTCTTCCCAGAGTGTCCTGCCTTCAGGGGCAAATGGGAATGTATTTAAAAACCTTTTGGACACCTGATATTTTTTAGCTGGATTTTTCCAGACCAATTTAAATAAATCATCCAATTCCTTGGAATCAGGAAAAGTGACTGTCAGTTTGTCTTGAGGGAGGAAAAATTACTGCTGATCAGTAGCGTCCTCCAGGGGGAGCTTTAACACATCCGTATGGGCAAAATGAGGGGTTCGATACCCTGTGTAGAGCTAGAATCCCCACTAATGGGATACCCATCATCCCCTTCCACCTGTACATCATCATCTGAATCTGATAAAATTGCAGGTAAAGCACGTTTTTGTGCACCTGTAGTAGACAGCGGGGGATGGAAAGCATCAGCCTTGGCAGTTAGGCTAGCTACTGCTTGATGCAGTTCTTGGGTTTGTTGGCATTGGCAGTGAGCAGAGATGGCATATTCGACATCATAGTTTTTATAGCCCCCAGCCAGGAAGGCTCTGGACTGTCCCCCATGTTGTTATCAGCATTTTGTGATGACTGATTACACTGCTCACAGGATATGGAGCCCGATGAAATAGGGGAGAATCCGGCATTACACACATTACATGACTTCTGTTTCACCATAATGAAATGCAGAAACAATACACATACAACACAGACTGAATACAATACAGGCCTGCCCTATTTAATGTGAGAGGAGACACAGAAGAGAGGACACCAGCGCACCCAATGCTGTACAGCCCCAGTGAGACTGTCAGCATTTTATGCAGTAATATATAACCGTGATACTGCTGTACAGAAAATTCCCCAGAGGAATGTAAAGTGTGCACTAATAGCGTCTCTCCCCCTCTACACCCGGTACCAGTGATCCTGTGACCGTTTGGAGGATCTGTATGAGGCTGCTGCTGCTTATGCAGAGGAAGGCGCCAAAATGCAGCTGAGCCTGCTCTGATGTAGCTCTGCCCCCCCCCCCCCCCCCGCTATGGTGCCGGAGCTACTAATAAGTTTTATACTGGCTATGTCTCCACAGGCTGTGTAGCCTCCCATAAATGCTTGGTACAACACACCTCCCACCAGTCTCACGCAGGGGCACCCGCGGGTCCCCCCCAGGAGGGACCCGTATGCCTCTCCCATGCTTCTGCCGCACAATGAACTGGGGGGCCCCACCAGCGTGGCCCCCGGTTTGTACTCACCACGACGATCACCTTCAGGCTCTGTCAGGGGTGTGCGGCAAGCTACGGCTGCGACAGCTAAGGCGCAGTGCCCCGCTGAACAAACAGCCCCTCAGGACAGTGGTCATGCAGCAGAGAAGCGGCTCAGCACCTCATGAGGTCGGTGACCGTCTCCCCCTAACTCCCATGGCGCAGGTATGCTGTTGCCCAAACAGCATGCCGAAATAAGTAAAAGTTTAAATTAAATTTAAGAAAAACTCTGGAGCTTGCAGAGTGTTCATCCTCTCCTGAAGGCACTTTTTTCTAAACTGCCTGTGGGAGGGGGCATAGAGGGGAGGAGCCAGCACACCCAGTTGAAGAAATTTAAAGTGCACCGGCTCCTTTGGACCCGTCTACACCCCATCATACTACTCTGTCCCCAATATCCCTTATGGATGCTAGAAAAATAGCCAAAACATATAGATTATTTGACTAATCCACAGAAATACCCTTCATCAATGAATGGTAAAATATAAAATCACAGTAGTATTTAAATTACCAAATAATAATAGTCAATGTTTTTATGATAAAATTATAAAAAATATATATAAACTATCATAACTGTAAATGCCTTTTATTATGATAATTTCCAATACAAAGGATAAAATCAATAAACAGAAAAAATATAATTGTTACAAATAATAAAGAGTATTAATAAAAGTAAAAGATCCCGGAGGAAATAGAAGATACCTTTAGGAATATATAAGAAGTATGATTTGGTACACCTGAGTGTGGTTAGTAGGTAAAATATATATTTACTTACGTTAAATTAAGACTTCAGTTTGAATGAATGAACTTCTAAAATCAATATTACATAAAAGATTTCTCTAAGAATCTTAAATGATCCCCCCCCCCGGACATGTGATAGATTGCTTCTGCGCCATACAATCTATCATACCTCCGCAACTGCAGCACATATGATCAGCTGAAGTGACGTGCGACCAACGGGACCGTGCGCCACATCGTATTTGCACCCACTAACATGCACAATGTGCATGCAATGGGTCGAATGATAGGTCGATATTGTGTATTCGTACAAGATATCGACCTAGTGTATGGCTAGCATAAGAATGAGGATCCTGAGATCCTCCCGCAAAGAGTGGGTAAATATTTTACTTTCCCATTTCTTAGGCAGGTACACAATGAAATGCTCACTCTTACTCACCCATGTTACTTTATATATGCACAGACTTGGTTTCATGCACCTCTAAAGGCCTGCTTCTTGCAGCACAGTATTGTATTCCTGGCCTGGTTGGGTTGCTGCTCTGTGACACCTGTTGTTTTTCCTTCCTGTTCTAGGGGGGTAATTCAAAGTTGATCGCAGCATCAAATTTATTAGCAGTTTGGCAAAACCATGTGCACTGCAAGTGTGGCAGATATAACATTTGCAAAGAGAGTTACATTTGGGTGCGTTATTTTGTTTCTATGCAGGGTAAATACTGGCTGCTTTATTTTTACACTGCAATTTAGAACTCAGTGTGAACACACCACACCCAAATCTAACTCTCTCTGCACACGTTATATCTGCCACACCTTCAGTGCACATGGTTTTGCCCAACTGCTAACAAATTTGCTGCTGCAATCAACTCTGAATTAGGCCCCTAGACTTTTAAACCATGGCTGCAGGCCTGTGACCTCTGCCTGTTTCTGTATTTTCTTATGGTTTTATACTGCATTTTTAAGACAGATTTTGGTGGTCTTACTTTGTCTGCCAGCCTTGCCTGCTAGGTGCTTCTATTGGACATTAACTACTGTACAGTTTCATGCTTAATATATATGGGCAACCAAGTATCTTTGACTACATTAAAGAAACATGGCTGGTAATGGTGAAAACCAAGACAGGCTTGAATATCACTGTCACTGTACCTACTTGGAAAACTATTAGACATTACAATTGTATATGCCACGTACGTATAAATGGTTTTAAGATCTTATAGCATATAATGACACTGTGGGACACATTTATGTGTGTGGACAGGACACCTTTACATACTGCGTTGACTGCAGATATAATTTTGGCTGGACCAGTTTTATTTTTCAGCTCTACACTGTAATTATATTTTGAAGGCCAAGTCAATAGCAGGTTATAAATCAATATACCATGTGTAGTAGGATTATTGGCAAATGTGTAAGAACCCAAATCTATATTTTGCACAAGATTATATTTTACTAACTTAATTTTTCTTAGCAAAATAACAGTAAGAATATTATGTTTTCCTTTTTTAACATTGTCCTCAGTTGACTTACGACAACATATTTTATACTGAGCCAGTTCAGCCAGGATCTTTGGAGCTCCGTTTGTAAGAACATAAGTAAGCATGACTTTACTTTGTGGTGTGTTTAAAACAAACCATACAAAAGATTTAATCAAAACTGAAAAAAAAATTTGCACATGAATAATGTAATATATAGTATAATGGCACAAAACTTTCAAAAATATTCTCAAACATAATTACTTCTCAGTACTATATATCAAACTATACTATAATAAGTGAATACTATTTGATATATTAAGGATTTATTTGTTTAATTTTGTTTTGGAAACCAACAGTGTACACTTTGCTAATAATCCCTTTTTAAAGGCCTAGTCTACATAACTACATTCCTAAAGAGCACTGGACATAATCTATCCAAAAAAACTGTTTTTGCATGAGTTATCCAATAATACTGAATTACTTCTGGCTCTACAAGGGATTAGTGAATTGGAAAACGTTTTTAGCCATCATGCTTTAATCAATAGGATTTTAATTTTGTCAGAAAACAATTTAGTAGTATTTTATTTGCACAAGTATAATAAGAAGATATAAATGCAAAAAAAAACCCACTATGGCGTATAGTGAAAAACAAATGAACAAACAGCAGATATGACATTGGGGCAGATGTATTAACCTGGAGAAGGCATAAGGAAGTGATAAACCAGTGATATGTGCAAGGTGATAAAGGCAGCAGCCAATTAGCTCCAATATGTAAATTAACAGTTAGGATCTGATTGGCTGCTGCCTTTATCACCTTGTACATATCACTGGTTTATCACTTCCTTATGCCTTCTCCAGGCTTAATACATCTGCCCCAATATTAGTAAAAGTTGACAGGCATAAAACTACTATGATACGGCATCATGGACACTACACAACATGCCCAATAAATATATAGCACACATAATTTATTCATAAAGTATAGTTAAACTAGAAAAAAAACTTCTTTGCAATTAGTTGTCACGATCCGGGTATCTGGACGCCATTACTTACCCTTCAGATGCCTCCTGAGGCTGGCTCAGCGTTCCAGGACCGGATCCCATCCGTTACACTGATGTCCACATTCCTGCCTCCTCTCCTGTCACTCTGAGATGCGGTCACCGCGGCACCATGTTACATCTGGAATGGCGTTCCCCGCGGCCTCCGCCACTGTCCCTGAGTTCCTGCATGCAGAGTGTCAGAGTGGCGATTACGTCAGCCACGGCCTCCGCTGTGCCCGCGTGGTTTAGATGTGCAATCATCAGTCTGGCGTCTCCTGTCTCCTGTGGCCGGCGCCGCCATTGCTGTTTCAATTCTCACATGGATTACAAACCAAACTTCCCTCCAAGTGTCTGCATGGGCGCAGCCATCTTGGATTTTGTCATCTGATCATTTCCACCAATCTGCTGCCTGTATTGTTAATCTGCATAATTGCCTAGCCAACCCCTTCCTTGCTGCAGGTATAAATATGCTGTGCCTGAGCAAGGAAGGCGTCAGTGCTTTGGTTGTCAAACCTAGTTCCAGTTTGTCTCTCTCCTGTGGTTGTTTTCCAGGTTCCAGTTCCTATCTCCAAACCTCCACTAAAGAGACCCGCACCAGCATTCCACCTGCGGTGTAGCCTGACTCTCCTATCCTCATTGGATTCATCTGCTTCCAGCTACAGAACCACCTGCTTTCAGCATCCAGCTTCCAGCAGAGGTCAGCTCTTCTTAAAGTGCCGGTACCCTTTTCTGCATATTATCATTTATCACCGGCATTATAATTTCACCGCTCTCAATCTCCAAACTTCATTCCATATTTCATCGCTCTCAAGTTACATTTATTATTTAACTGGTTCCAGCCAGTATTCACTCCGTGTCAACATCAGTCTGGTTCCAGCCAGTACCCACAGCAGCCGTTTTACCCACAGCAGCCCAGCTTTTCCTGGAACACCAGCTGGTACGATCCTGGGCTATTTCCATTGCTACAGTCGGGCCTGGTAAGGACTTTCCACCTGGAAGATTATAAGAACTATCTCACACTACCAGAGCCCTGTGGCCCTTGCCACCCTGTAGTACCCAGGAACTGTATTTATTCTCTGCTGATTTTTATGTTTTCTTTTTACTACTGCTGTGTTACGGAGTTTTGTCATAAATAAACATCATTGACTTTTATCCTGGTTGTCGTGGTCACGCCTTCGGGCAATTCTGTTACATGTTACTTACATGTCTAGGGGTCTGATACAACCTCCCAGGTTCCACTATACCTCTGCCCCTACAACTGAGGCTGCCTCCTGTCAGCTCAGGCCCTCAGTTGTGACATTAGTATCATTATCTATAAGCGTAAATAAGTAAAATATAATAATGTATCAGTTCTACATACTCAGCCCTTGCTTATCATAAACTATCTTCAAAGGGAGTGGTGGCATACATTGCTGCAAGTTATTTATCGGTCGAAGGTAGAGATCTGACAATATTTTACACAAGAACCTGTAAGCATTGTCTGAAAGATCTGCTCTACAAGCTCTAGCGCATAGTTATATATTTAAAGGAAGTATGTAGAATTTTTTTTAGATTTTACTCATGAAAATATGAGTGATATATGTTTGTTATATTAAATGTATGCCATTTGCTTTTGGTCTGTTTGGCTACAGTGCACAGCTCTTATACCTGTAGTTTAGCTGTTTTCCCCTAAAGGTTTTGGTTTAGCAATGAAATGCAGGTACTGTACCAAGTGGAAGAACACTGCTGTGACACCCAGGTGCGACCCGCACCCCCTTTCTGACGTCACTGGATACACCACATCATTGAGTTGATGCTTTTGTTTCAGTCATCAAGATTTCACATTAATTTGAAGATGTGCACGTTTTTCCTTTACCTAAAAATTATCTAGGCCACAGGTTCTCAAACTCGGTCCTCAGGACCCCACACGGTTCATGTTTTGCAGGTCACCTGTAGATTTTTAAAATGTGACAGTTGGTGATACACACTACACCTGCTGGGTGACATGGAAAATGTGAAACGTGTGGGGTCCTAAGGACCGAGTTTGAGAAGCGCTGATCTAGGTCAATGGTTCCCAAAGTTGATCCTCAAGGACCCCTAACAGTTCATGTTTTCCCGGTCACCCAGCAGGTTGCCTGTGCATCACCAGCTGTCACATTTTAAAAATCCAAAGGTGACCTGGAAAACGTGAGCTGTTAAGGGTCCTTTGGAACCACTGATCTAGACCTTAAGGGCTTAGGCAGCCAATGTGTGTTCTGACACTGTTGGAATTCACATAAAGGCAGTGACCTTATTAGTGGCTTCTTCCAACATTTCTCCTGCACTGCTTCCAACATGTGATATATTGGCATCTATAGCATCACCTATAGCAAAGCCAAGTCCCTAATTATCATGTTTCACCTTTTTGCTGGTTGTTCGCAAAAAACTTACATCTGTGCTGCACTCTGGTTCCTCTCTTGGAAATGTAATTCCTGATAAAATGGAACATGTTCAGGAAAATTATTATTATTATTATTATTATTGTTTATGTATATAGCTCCACAAATAGTAGGTGAGGTGTGGATGAGTGCAACGCTAATGAGAATGAGGTGTTTAAATGGTTCTTTCTAAAAAAAAAAAGGTAGCCAGTGTACAGATTGGCAGAGCAAGGGAACAAAAGTAGACTGAAGGGAGAGTAAACTCAGGCCGTCACATGAAATGTTGGAGGATATTTTTCTGCACATATACAGGAGTGGACAAATTTGTTGGTACCATTATAGTTCATTCAAAACAATGCTTCATTCCTCTTGAAAAGTAATGAAATTAAAAGCTAGTGTCTCATGTATAAATGTAATAGGCCCTACACACTGGGCGATATAACTAAATGATATGAATGTTCTCGTTCATTAAAGAATAAGAACTCGTTCATATCGTTCAGTTTGGAGGCAGCAACGATGAACAATGCGCGGCCCCGCGCTCGTTAATCGTTGGTGCCCCATCGCTTGTGCATGCAGGCCAATATGGACGATCTCGTCCATATTTGCATGCACTGCTATGGAGCCGGGTGACGGCGGAGTGAAGAAACTTCACTCCTCCCCGTCACTGCCCCCCCCCCTGCGCCGCAGCTGCCCGACGGCGGATCGCATAGTGTGTAGGGCCCTTAAGTCTTTGATATGCCATAAAATAAAGCAAAGAAACGGGGAAGAGAGATACATTATTGCTTATTCTCCAAAGATATTCAAAAATGGCCTGGACAGATTTTTTGGTACCCCTTAGAGAAAGATAATAAACAATTGGATTATAGTGATATTTTAAACTAATTGCTGTCTTGAATTAGCATTACATGTCTTCAATCTTCTGATTAGTCATTCAGCCTATTTAAATGGAGAAAATTAGTCACACTGTTGTTTGGTATCATCATGTACACCGCACTGAGCATGGACCAATAAAAGCCAAGGGAAGAGTTGTCTGATGAGATCAGAAAGATTATAGACTAGCATTCAAAGTAAAGATTTTGGACCATCTCTAAGTAGCTTGATGTTCATGTGACAACAAATGCAAATATTATTAAGAAATTTAAAGTCCATGGGACTGTAGCAAACCTGCCTGGAAGTGACCGCAAGAGATAAATTGACCCCAGATTAAACAAAAGGCTAGTGAGAATGGTAGAAAAAGAGCCAAGGAAAACTTCCAAAGAGACACAAGCTAAACTCCAAATATGCTAAAATGCATATTGATAAGTCACAAACCTTCTAGAAGAATGTAGTTTGAACAGATGAGTCAAAACTGGAGCTTTTGGCAAGTCGCGTAAGCACTTTGTTTGCAGAACAAAAAATTAAGCTTTCAAAAAAAATAAAACCATATCTACTGAGAAGCATGGTGGAGGATCGGTTATGTTTTGAGGCTGTCTTGAAAAATCTGTGCAGAGCACAATGAAATCCCAAGACTATCAAGGTATTCTGGAGCAAAACATACTGCCCAGTGTCAGAGAGCTCTGTCTCAGTTGCATTTCATGGTTCCTCCAACAGTATAATTACCCAAGAAAACAAAGCTAAATGCACCCAAGGATGGATTAAAAAAAAAAACACATTAGACTATTCTGAAGTGACCTTCGAGCCCTTATCTGAATCCTATTGAACATTTATGGAAAGAGCTTAAACATGTGGTCTGGAGAAGTTACCCATCAAACCTGGAGCAGTTTGCTAAAGAAGAGTGGGCCAAACTACCTGTTTGAATCCAAATGTAGTACACCATCCATTTGAGCCAGTCATGCAGAACTCCAAGTCAATTAGTACCCACAGCAGCAGGAGTAATGATCCCAAGTTTCAATGAACTGATGCATTGGTTACAGTGTCCTCAGGCATGTCTGTCTGTCTGTCTGTCTGTCTGTCTGTCTGTCTGTCTATCTATCTATCTATCTATCTATCTATCTATCTATCTATCCACAGTGTACGCACATGCACATGCATCGCAGCAGCAATTTACCACAACGGAGTGTGAATAGTCACACCCATGATTAGAAAATGCATTGTCTATTGGCCGCAGGTGCAAATAATTTCAGGTACCCGTTCGTAGACACACTACCCACAAAAAACAAATAGCTTGTGTGATTAGGCTAGATGACGGCTGCTATATATATATATATATATATATATATATATATATACGGTGGGGTTCAGAACACAAAGTTCAAAACGGACACGGCACTGCAGGACTTGTAATTAACGTGCTTTAATAAATATCCATATTAATGCTGCATACATACATATCCTGGATGATGATGTCCTAGGATACAAGTCATGCAGCCAATCAAAACAAGCTCACGCCGTGTCCGTTTTGAACTTTGTGTTCTGAACCCCACCGTATTTGAATTATGAGACAAGGGCACGCAGGCAATTGATTCAGTACAGCGAGTGCCGGATTATACAGATACTATATATATATATATATACATACACACACACACACACACACACACACACACACACACACACACACACACACACACACAGTGTAAGCGAGCAAAAAAAAAGTGGGAAGTCTGCTGTCAGAGTGAATAGTAAACATAATTAAGAAGCTAAAGACATGCTTCAAAACCCACAGCTTGAAAAAGGTAAGATAGAACAGAAAGTGTACCTTTATTTGCATGTTAAGTGTGCTGTCTGATATTTACTTAAGCAAATAAAAAAACACCACATATACAGTATGAGGATAGAGAGATAAATAGAGATAGATAGATAGATAGATAGATAGATAGATAGATAGATAGATAGATAGATAGATAGATAGATAGATTCACAGTGACAGCTTCAGGAGTTTAAGGTGTGTTGGTTGCAGAAAAAGACGCAATATTTAGTCCACAAGCAGAATAGCTTAGAGTAGTGCTGTCCAACATTTTATTTTCTATCTGTTAATACTGGTGGGCCAGAGCCTATGAAAACATGATGTAATACAATAAAACCTATAGAGTTTTCAGACATATTATACGCTGTCCAAAATCCCCTTGTGAACCCCTTCTCATAAATGGATTGCTCGTTGGATAGCCATAACTTAAAGGAAAAAGATACTTAGTAACAAATTATATTATATGGGACATGGTCGAAATACTAGCTTGGAATGCGTTGGTGTTAAGAGTAGGGCATTATAGACCATGTCTACTGATTTTATTTATATTGGCTGGCTGTGATCCATAGCTTGTAATATTATGTAATCTCTCCATTTATATGCTGCATACATAAAAGAGATCCAGAGGTCTACACACCCCAAGTAAAATCTTAATGTATGCCCCCTCCTGTCATATGTATGTTATCTTGTCTCTAGGGGAGTCATTCAGGTGCGGTTGTTCTTCCTACGCCTGTTGCAATGATTTGCCTTATGCAATTGTGATTATATGCTAATATGGGCAGAAGCTAACCCATGCATAAAGACGCCCACTGTGTTCGCATCATTGCGTACAGCACCGTATGACTGCAGAACCATCCAAGGTCCAAGGCTGCCAGGCCGCAAGCTTTGATTGGCTGACGGATCGGCGCTGAATTGAACTGAGACACCCGCACCCGCAGGCTGCGCTCTCCTCCCCTCACACAGACACACATAGGACAGCAGCAGCAGCAGCGGTGAGCAGCAGGAGAGGGAGGGGGGGGGGGCTTCATGTATACCTGGCACTGAGAGCATATCTGGCACTGGGAGGGCATGTATACCTGGCACTGGGAGCATATCTGGCTCTGGGGGCATATCTGGCACTGGGGGGACATGTGTATCTGGCACTGGGGGCATATCTGGCACGGAGGGGGACATGTGCATCTGGCACTGGGGGCATATCTGGTACTAGTGGGGGGGACATGTGTATCTGGCACTGGGGGCATATCTGGCACTGTGGGGACCTGTGTATCTGGCACTGGGGGCATATCTGGCACTGCTGGACATGTGTATTTGGCACTGGGGGCATATCTGGCACTGGGGGGACATGTGTATCTGGCACTGTGGCCATATCTGCCACTGCGGGGACATGTGTATCTGGCACTAGGGGCATATCTGACACTGAGGGCATATCTGGCACTGCGGGACATGTGTATTTGGCACTGGGGGTATATCTGGCACTGGGGGGACATGTTTATCTGGCACTGGGGGCATTTCTGTATCTGGCACTGGGGGCATATCTGGCACTGTGGGGGCATTTCTGTATCTGGCACTGGGGGGCAGTGTATATCTGACACAGTGATGGCATTTGTGTATCTGGCACTGTGAGGCAATGCATATCTGGCACTCTGGGAGCATTTGTGTATGTAGCACAGTGAGGCAATGTGCATCTGGCACTGTGGGGCAATGTATATCTGGCACTGTGGGGCAATGTATATCTGGAACTGTGGGGCAACGTGTATCTGGCACTATTGGAGTCATATGTGTATCTGCCCCTCCCCCATATGTGTATCACGCCCCCCATTTTCATTGGTCACACCCATTTTTGTTGGCACGTGCACACAGTACCTGTAAGACATTTTTTCTGCTTGCACCACTGGTGATATGGCTGTATATAAATAAGGAGAAGCGGTTAAAATACCACTAGCTGGGATCCCGTTCGCCAGCATTTCATACTGATCCCTAAATAAGCACACAGGCGAGTATAATTGGAGATGAGATACAGTACGTGCGACATTGAATCTGCCCCATTGTTTTTAGTTTGTTGAATATGGAATGTGTAAATGTATAAAACTAAATTCCAAGCAATTATGATCTCATCTTAAAACTGTGGATATGGTAAAGATCAAATTGGGACAAGAAAGGCAAATAAGATAATTATAATATTTACAACATGTTTGGAGCAGGACAAGACACCTACATTTGCCTAATCAAAGTTCATTTGTTTAGCAACTATTTTTGGTGGCAGTGTCTGACTGGGGCATGAAGGGCCCACCTGGGGAGTGCAGTGGTATGGGACCATATTTAAGGGTGTGGCCAGCCACCACATTGGTTTGCCTAATCATGAGAAAGTGAATGGTCTTGGCTTCTTGACAAATATGTTTAGTAAACACTGCTAGCGCATGCATGATAATATACTGTACCAGATTGATAAAAGCAATACACTGTAGAAAATTCACCTTATTCCTGTGCAGTTTAAGGTAAGATATTTATAATGCATAATTCAAGTGCACAGTTTGGAAACTGATCCCTAGAGGTGGAGGTGGGCCCCCAGGCAGTGGGGCGCACCGGGTGTTTCCCCTGTATCCCTGTGGGCAGGTCCAAACCTGTTTGGTGGTATAAGTAGTACTAGAACCCTGTTCTATAGCCCAAACACAGAAGAAAATAGACTTAAGAACAAATCAACCTACTTTAATGGAGATAATTAACTCTCTTAAAGCAAGGTTTGTCAAATACCTGGTCATACTGGACTACATACGAAATCCCGGCGGTCAGGATGCTGACAGCCACATGACCGACATCGGCATTGTGTCTGTAAAGAGCCCGACATCTGTACTGTACTGTATTTCTTCCCCCCTTTCCCCAACCCTAACCATCATGGGGTGGTAGCTATGGCTAACCCCCTGCCCCCGTGACTAACCTTAACCACCAGTAGTGCCTAACCCTAACCCTCCCAGGCCCTAACCCTAACCCTGAACCCTAAAACTCACCTCCTGGCTGTCTGTGACACTGCAACGGTCTCCTGAGCGGTGTTGGGATTCTGCCGTTGGTCACATCTGCCGACATCCCAACAGTTGGGATGCTGAACGCATCCCGTCATTCTGATACTGTATATTTCTTATACATAAAGTTGCCTAAATTCAAATGAATGGATTGCTGTAATTTACTCGGAATCTAAAAATGTTCCTTAAAATAAGATTGCAGCCAACTGATATGTGTCAGGGCTTAATGTGGAGCTATTGGCAATCTGACAATATAGACACAGCATTTTAGATAATTATTCACATAGTCTGCATAGCTGGTTTGCAAGGTTAAATTACTAATATTGAAGGATACCCATTTACTTGTATGACAGAAAAGATAACAATATAAAGGAAAATGTGAAGAATTCACCCAGTGTCACTAAGAAAATAGCTTACTGTACTGACTTCTTTTAATGTTTTACATACAAATGTTTTGCATGTAGATTAATGCACTTTCCATTATTATTATTATTATTATTATTATTATTTATATATCACCACTAATCTACGGAGTACTGTACAAAAAATATTTGTATTCATATCCACCCAACTAGGGCTTACAGTCTAAGGGGCACATGTACTAAGGGCCTGATATACGCAGTGAAGTGATTTTTAGACACTACGGACACGTATAAATGGACACCGCGCATGACAGTGAGCATTTATTCGCCAAATGATTGACAGGGACCATTTGTGGGTGGTAACGGGTGACTCAAACGCAGATGGGTTTCGACCATTTCTGGGTCATGTAACAGCTAGAAACCGTGATCCAGTATGCAGTTATCAATGGCTCCAGCATCTTACTGCCAGCAGCCATGCTGCACAACCGTAGGGTTACCCCGAAGGTCAATGTTTGTACGATATGTGTCCGATGGATACATCTTTGTATGCAAGTGGAGGCTCAGAGATGCTGCCAGCAGAGCCGGCCCTAACCAATATGGTGCCCTAGGCAAGATTTTGGCTGGTGCCCCCTAGCACCACCGCTGGTTCCGCCTCTGACCTTGCACCTCTTTCCAAGCACCATCACCCCTCACCCATAGCAGTCCTTATTTTCGTTTTTGTACCCCCTATACTGTATTTTAAATAGGAACAGTTCGCATACTTGGTGCACAGCCCAAAAAGGGGTGTGTTTTTGCTGGCAAGAGGCATGGCCACACAATAGTAACCCCAATTCCAATTACGCCACACAATACTGCAACTTTATTCACATTTGATCATGTGATAGTGTCCATAATTCATATTACATCCCACAGTAGTATCACTTTACCTTAAACGTTACTCCTCACAGTAGAGCCCCTTATTCACATTACATCACACTGAATTGCTCCTTATTCTCATTACACCACACCATATTGCTCTTTATTCACATTAGATGACACAGTAGTGCCCTTTCTATACGCAATGCCACATAGTAGAGCACCTTATACACATAATGCCACATATTAGTAATGCATTTATACACATAATTCCACGCAGTAATGCACCTTACACATATGAGACACATTATTAATGTCCTTATAAACATCATGCACCTTACACATTATGACAACCTTTATTAATGCCCTTTTACACATAACATCCCTTACACATATGCCGTACATTATTAATGCCCTTATACACATAATGACACACATAGTGCCCACTACACATTTGCTGCACATTATTAGTGCCCCTATACACATAATGACACACAAACAGTAGTACCCTGTTACACATATGCCACACATTATTAATGCCCTTATACACAAAACGTACACAGTGCCACCTACACATATGTTGCACATTATTAATGCATTTTTACATGACATACATAATGCTCCTTTCACATATTCTGAATACTACTGCACAACCAACCCACTCACATGCACACAGCACTCACACTGCCACTAACACTGTGACCTTTGCCTCTGCTTGGATACAGATGTGCCCTCATAAATCTTGCCTCAATGCTAACGTCAGACACCTTTTTTTAATGAAAATGCCTCTTATTTGCATTGCTATGTGGCTTGGATGCACAAGCAGCTTCTGCTGATTAAAATGATATGCAGAATGCCTGTATACTGTGTGAGACTGTGGCTGTATCTGCGTATGAAATGCTACACACAGAATATAGGCATGCCGCATATCATTTTAATCAGCAGAATCTGCTGATGCCCCTAGGCTTATCAAATCCCCTAGGCAATTGCCTAGTTTGCCTATGCCTATGGCCGGCTCTGGCTGCCAGTGGGAGTCTCAAAACAAATCCCGGGGTCTGCAACATTTGCATATTTTCTCACAGCTGCTGTGTACAATAGGCTTCTTCTCCAGCACCGTTTTTTCCACCTGAAGCTGACTAAACCTGCTTCTCTGCACGTGAAGAGCTGAGGGAAGAAGGAAGTGTCCCATGTCTGAATGTCCATATGGCAATAAAGTCATACTTACCGATAATTCTAATATCCTCTCTGGGAGATGCCCTGAGAGGTGAAGCAGGTGGGCGGTGATGGGGGTGGGGCAGAGCCAAATGCATCATTAGGCCCCACCCACTCGCTGGGAAAAGTAAGAGATTGGACAATATTTGCATAGGGGCATGGCTAAAATGATGTTATTAGCATATCATTGTGTCATTAGGCTCCACCCCCTCCATCGGTTCCACGATTTCGCCATATTTTTCTCCCCATTCTGCCCCATTCACTAGGAAGTGGGCAGAATGTGGGAGAGGTGCCCACTCTTCTGGGGCTGCGGTGGACTACCCAAGAAACCGGGTGTCTTCCGCAGAATCCGGGAGAGTAGGTAAGTATGAATAAAGTTTATTTTTCTTTTTTTGTCTCACTCATCTAATTCACCTGTGATCATCTCAGCACTATTTGCTGAGGGTGATATATTGGTCACACACTTTGGCACACCCATTCTTCTTATATAAAGTGGTAAACACTTCCATGAAAACCATAACTGGTGAAGCTGAAGCAGCATTAACACCACAGTATGTGACACCCATGCAAACATGGGGAGAACATACAAATTCCAAACAGGCCTTGCACAGGTGCTCAATTTATAACCTCAGTGCTGTGAGGCACAGAGCCGGCCCTAACCAATATGATGCCATAGGCAAGATTTTGGCTGGTGCCCCCTAACACCGCCGCTAGTTCCGGCTCTGACCCAGCACCCCTTTCCCATCACCATCACCCCTCACCCATAGCAGTCCTCATTTTGGTGCTCCTGCCTCCTATATTTTAAGTAGGAACAGTGTGCACATTCAGCGCACAGCCCAAAAAGGGGTGTGTTCTTGCTGGGAAGGGGCACACAGTAGTGCAACTTTATTCACATTTTATCATGTGATAGTGTCCCTTATTCACGTTACATCACACAGTAGTACCACGTTACCTTATCTACGTTACTCCTCGCAGTAGTGCCCCTTATTCACGTTACATGACACTGAATTGCTCTTTTTTCACATTACACCACACCATGGTCCTCATTCCGAGTTGTTCGCTCGCTAGCTGCTTTTAGCAGCTGTGCAAACGCTAAGCCGCCGCCCTCTGGGAGTGTATCTTAGCTTAGCAGAAGTGCGAATGAAAGGATCGCAGCTCTGCTACAAAAAAAGATTGTGCAGTTTCTGAGCAGCTCGAGACTTACTCCTAGCTTGCGATCACTTCAGACTGTTTAGGTCCTGTTTTGACGTCACAAACACGCCCTGCGTTTGGCCAGCCACGCCTGCGTTTCCCCAGGCACGCCCGCGTTTGTATCTGGCACACCTGCGTTTTTACACACACTCCCCGAAAATGGTCAGTTACCACCCAGAAACACACACTTCCTGTCAATCACTCTGCGGCCAGCAGTGCGATTGAAAAGCGTCACTAGACCTTGTGTGAAACTGCATCGGCTTTTGTGAAAGTACGTTGCGTGTGCGCATTGTGCCGCATACACATGCGCAGAAGTGTAGATTTTTAGCCTGATCGCTGCGCTGCGAACGCCTGCTAGCGATCAACTCGGAATGACCCCAATATTGCTCTTTATTCACATTAGACCACACAGTAGTGCCCTTTCTATAGGTTACGCCACACAGTAGAGCACCTTATACACATAATGCCACACATTAGTAATGCATTTATACACAATACCACACAGCAATGCCCCTTGCACATATGATATTCATTATTAATGTGCTTATAAACATAATGCGCCTTACACATTATGCCAACCTTTATTAATGCCCTTATACACATAATGTCCCTTACACATATGCCACACATTAGTAATGCCCTTATACACATATTGACACACATAGTGCTACTTAAACATATGCTACACATTGTTAATGCCCTTATACACATAATGACACACATATGGCCCCATACACATGTGGCGCACATTATTAATGCATTTATACACATTACACACATAATGCCCCTTACACATATGCCGAACACAATTGCACAACCAACCTACCCACACACAGCCACTAACACTGTGATCTCTGCATCTACTTGGATACAGATGTGTCCTAATACATCTTGCCTCAATACGCCATGCAGGAGATGCCTGGCGTGAGTCAGCTGGCAGCTCTGCTAACGTCGGGTGCCTTTTTTTATGACAATGCATCTTATTTACATTGCTGTATGACTAGGATGCACAAGCAGCTTCTGCTGATTAAAATATTATTTGGCATGCCTATATTCTGTGTGCGACTGTGACTGTATCTACATACAAAATGCTACATTACAGTGATTTCCAGGAATACACTGTAACGTAGCCTTTTTTATGCAGATACAGCCATAGTCACACAAAGAATATAGGCATACCACATATCATTTTAATCAGCAGAAGCTGCTTGTGCGCCTAGGTATACCAAATACCCTAGGCATTTGCCTAGTTTGCCTATGCCTAGGGCCGGCTCTGGTGAGGCAGTAATGCTAACCACTATGACAAAATTTGATGTCCATTACAAATATCTCCATTACAAATGCCATTTACCACTGTGAAAAAACATTATCTAATAACTTTCAGACTAAATTTGTGTTAGATAATGGTGCGCTCTGTACCTGTCTCCTCATGCATAGGATCTCATGGGCGCATCCTCTAGTGTTTGTCCCTCTAGTGTCTGTGTCTCAGGGAGGCAGAGCCCAACACTGAGCTCCTCTATCTAAGACAGCTGAGAGCTGTATGAGATAGAGACTTCAGCGTTCCTCCGTGTGCTAAATGTACCGTGCTGCCGGAGCTAAAGATAGAGCCAGACGGTGCACTCCTTCTTCACAGCGGGAATCAGACTGCACGGACGTGCAGTCCTCCATCCCTTGCCACTGGAGCCATACCCCGCAGTCATACTGCAGCCACATATGCTATACTGATAAGTATCGCTAATACTAGAGGTGTGCGGCTGGCACTTTTCGTGATTTGTGCTTTGGTTTTGGTTCTAATTCCACTTTTGTGTTTTGGTTTTGGCTTGGTTTTGCCAAAACCACCCTTTCGTGTTTTGGTTTTGGATCTGGATGATTTAAAAAAAAAAAAAAACAGCTAAAATCACAGAATTTGGGGGTCATTTTGCTCCTACGGTATTATTAACCTCAATAACATTACTTTCCACTCATTTCCAGTCTATTCTGAACACCTCACATCACACAATATTGTTTTTAGGCCTAAAAGTTGCACCGAGGTGGCTGTATGACTAAGCTAAGCGACACAAGTGTGCGGCACAAACACCTGGCCCATCTAGGAGTGGCACTGCAGTTGCAGACAAGATGGCACTATTCAAAAACTAGTCCCCAAACAGCACATGATGCAAAGAAGAAAAAGAGGTGCAATGAGGTAGCTGGATGGCCAAGCTAAGCAACACAAGTGTGCGGCACAAACACCTGGCCAATCTAGGAGTGGCAATGCACTTAAAAAAACTAGTCCCCAAAAGGCACATGATGCAAAGAAGAAAAAGAGGTGCAAGATGGAATTGTCTTCGGGCCCTCCCACCCACCCTTATGTTGTATAAACAGGACATGCACACTTTAACAAACCAATCATTTCAGTGACAGGGTCTGCCACACGACTGTGGCTGAAATGACTGGTTTGTTTGGGCCCCCACCAAAAAAGAAGCAATCAATCTCTCTTTGCACAAACTGGCTCCACAGAAGCAAGATGTCGAGCTCATCCTCATCCTCAGATTCCTCACCCCTTTCACTGTGTACATCCTCCTCCTCTCAGAGTATTAATTCTCCCCACTGGAATTAGAGATGAGCGCCTGAAATTTTTCGGGTTTTGTGTTTTGGTTTTGGGTTCGGTTCCGCGGCCGTGTTTTGGGTTCGACCGCGTTTTGGCAAAACCTCACCGAATTTTTTTTGTCGGATTCGGGTGTGTTTTGGATTCGGGTGTTTTTTTCAAAAAACCCTAAAAAACAGCTTAAATCATAGAATTTGGGGGTCATTTTGATCCCATATTATTATTAACCTCAAAAACCATAATTTCCACTCATTTTCAGTCTATTCTGAATACCTCACACCTCACAATATTATTTTTAGTCCTAAAATTTGCACCGAGGTCGCTGGATGACTAAGCTAAGCGACCCTAGTGGCCGACACAAACACCTGGCCCATCTAGGAGTGGCACTGCAGTGTCACGCAGGATGGCCCTTCCAAAAAACACTCCCCAAACAGCACATGACGCAAAGAAAAAAAGAGGTGCAATGAGGTAGCTGTGTGACTAAGCTCAGCGACCCAAGTGCCCGACACAAACACCTGGCCCATCTAGGAGTGGCACTGCAGTGTCACGCAGGATGTCCCTTCCAAAAAACCCTCCCCAAACAGCACATGACGCAAAGAAAAAAAGAGGCGCAATGAGGTAGCTGTGTGAGTAAGATTAGCGACCCTAGTGGCCGACACAAACACCGGGCCCATCTAGGAGTGGCACTGCAGTGTCACGCAGGATGTCCCTTCCAAAAAACCCTCCCCAAACAGCACATGACGCAAAGAAAAATAAAAGAAAAAAGAGGTGCAAGATGGAATTGTCCTTGGGCCCTCCCACCCACCCTTATGTTGTATAAACAGGACATGCACACTTTAACCAACCCATCATTTCAGTGACAGGGTCTGCCACACGACTGTGACTGATATGACGGGTTGGTTTGGACCCCCACCAAAAAAGAAGCAATTAATCTCTCCTTGCACAAACTGGCTCTACAGAGGCAAGATGTCCACCTCATCATCATCCTCCGATATATCACCGTGTACATCCCCCTCCTCACAGATTATCAATTCGTCCCCACTGGAATCCACCATCTCAGCTCCCTGTGTACTTTGTGGAGGCAATTGCTGCTGGTCAATGTCTCCGCGGAGGAATTGATTATAATTCATTTTAATGAACATCATCTTCTCCACATTTTCTGGATGTAACCTCGTACGCCGATTGCTGACAAGGTGAGCGGCGGCACTAAACACTCTTTCGGAGTACACACTTGTGGGAGGGCAACTTAGGTAGAATAAAGCCAGTTTGTGCAAGGGCCTCCAAATTGCCTCTTTTTCCTGCCAGTATAAGTACGGACTGTCTGACGTGCCTACTTGGATGCGGTCACTCATATAATCCTCCATCATTCTTTCAATGTTGAGAGAATCATATGCAGTGACAGTAGACGACATGTCCGTAATCGTTGTCAGGTCCTTCAGTCCGGACCAGATGTCAGCATCAGCAGTCGCTCCAGACTGCCCTGCATCACCGCCAGCGGGTGGGCTCGGAATTCTGAGCCTTTTCCTCGCACCCCCAGTTGCGGGAGAATGTGAAGGAGGAGATGTTGACAGGTCGCGTTCCGCTTGACTTGACAATTTTGTCACCAGCAGGTCTTTGCACCCCAGCAGACTTGTGTCTGCCGGAAAGAGAGATCCAAGGTAGGTTTTAAATCTAGGATCGAGCACGGTGGCCAAAATGTAGTGCTCTGATTTCAACAGATTGACCACCCGTGAATCCTTGTTAAGCGAATTAAGGGCTGCATCCACAAGTCCCACATGCCTAGCGGAATCGCTCCCTTTTAGCTCCTTCTTCAATGCCTCCAGCTTCTTCTGCAAAAGCCTGATGAGGGGAATGACCTGACTCAGGCTGGCAGTGTCTGAACTGACTTCACGTGTGGCAAGTTCAAAGGGCATCAGAACCTTGCACAACGTTGAAATCATTCTCCACTGCACTTGAGACAGGTGCATTCCACCTCCTATATCGTGCTCAATTGTATAGGCTTGAATGGCCTTTTGCTGCTCCTCCAACCTCTGAAGCATATAGAGGGTTGAATTCCACCTCGTTACCACTTCTTGCTTCAGATGATGGCAGGGCAGGTTCAGTAGTTTTTGGTGGTGCTCCAGTCTTCTGTACGTGGTGCCTGTACGCCGAAAGTGTCCCGCAATTCTTCTGGCCACCGACAGCATCTCTTGCACGCCCCTGTCGTTTTTTAAAAAATTCTGCACCACCAAATTCAAGGTATGTGCAAAACATGGGACGTGCTGGAATTTGCCCATATTTAATGCACACACAATATTGCTGGCGTTGTCCGATGCCACAAATCCACAGGAGAGTCCAATTGGGGTAAGCCATTCTGCGATGATCTTCCTCAGTTGCCGTAAGAGGTTTTTAGCTGTGTGCGTATTCTGGAAAGCGGTGATACAAAGCGTAGCCTGCCTAGGAAAGAGTTGGCATTTGCGAGATGCTGCTACTGGTGCCGCCGCTGCTGTTCTTGCGGCGGGAGTCCATACATCTACCCAGTGGGCTGTCACAGTCATATAGTCCTGACCCTGCCCTGCTCCACTTGTCCACATGTCCGTGGTTAAGTGGACATTGGGTACAACTGCATTTTTTAGGACACTGGTGAGTCTTTTTCTGACGTCCGTGTACATTCTCGGTATCGCCTGCCTACAGAAGTGGAACCTAGATGGTATTTGGTAACGGGGGCACACTGCCTCAATAAATTGTCTAGTTCCCTGTGAACTAACGGCGGATACCGGACGCACGTCTAACACCAACATAGTTGTCAAGGACTCAGTTATCCGCTTTGCAACAGGATGACTGCTGTGATATTTCATCTTCCTCGCAAAGGACTGTTGGACAGTCAATTGCTTACTGGAAGTAGTACAAGTGGGCTTACGACTTCCCCTCTGGGATGACCATCGACTCCCAGCAGCAACAACAGCAGCGCCAGCAGCAGTAGGCGTTACACGCAAGGATGCATCGGAGGAATCCCAGGCAGGAGAGGACTCGTCAGAATTGCCAGTGACATGGCCTGCAGGACTATTGGCATTCCTGGGGAAGGAGGAAATTGACACTGAGGGAGTTGGTGGGGTGGTTTGCGGGAGCTTGGTTACAAGAGGAAGGGATTTACTGGTCAGTGGACTGCTTCCGCTGTCGGCCCAAGTTTTTGAACTTGTCACTGACTTATTATGAATGCGCTGCAGGTGACGTATAAGGGAGGATGTTCCGAGGTGGTTAACGTCCTTACCCCTACTTATTACAGCTTGACAAAGGGAACACACGGCTTGACACCTGTTGTCCGCATTTCTGGTGAAATACTTCCACACCGAAGAGCTGATTTTTTTGGTATTTTCACCAGGCATGTCAACGGCCCTATTCCTCCCACGGACAACAGGTGTCTCCCCGGGTGCCTGACCTAAACAAACCACCTCACCATCAGAATCCTCCTGGTCAATTTCCTCCCCAGCGCCAGCAACACCCATATCCTCCTCATCCTGGTGTACTTCAACACTGACATCTTCAATCTGACTATCAGGAACTGGACTGCGGGTGCTCCTTCCAGCACTTGCAGGGGGCGTGCAAATGGTGGAAGGCGCATGCTCTTCACGTCCAGTGTTGGGAAGGTCAGGCATCGCAACCGACACAATTGGACTCTCCTTGTGGATTTGGGATTTCGAAGAACGCACAGTTCTTTGCGGTGCTACTGCTTTTGCCAGCTTGAGTCTTTTCATTTTTCTAGCGAGAGGCTGAGTGCCTCCATCCTCATATGAAGCTGAACCACTAGCCATGAACATAGGCCAGGGCCTCAGCCGTTCCTTGCCACTCCGTGTGGTAAATGGCATATTGGCAAGTTTACGCTTCTCCTCCGACAATTTTATTTTAGGTTTTGGAGTCCTTTTTTTACTGATATTTGGTGTTTTGGATTTGACATGCTCTGTACTATGACATTGGGCATCGGCCTTGGCAGACGACGTTGCTGGCATTTCATCGTCTCGGCCATGACTAGTGGCAGCAGCTTCAGCACGAGGTGGAATTGGATCTTGATCTTTCCCTAATTTTGGAACCTCAACATTTTTGTTCTCCATATTTTAATAGGCACAACTAAAAGGCACCTCAGGTAAACAATGGAGATGGATGGATACTAGTATACAATTATGGATGGACTGCCGAGTGCCGACACAGAGGTAGCTACAGCCGTGGACTACCGTACTGTACTGTGTCTGCTGCTAATATAGACTGGTTGATAAAGAGATGTAGTAGTAGTATGTATGTATAAAGAAGAAAGAAAAAAAAACCACGGGTAGGTGGTATACAATTATGGACGGACTGCCCAGTGCCGACACAGAGGTAGCTACAGCCGTGGACTACCGTACTGTACTGTGTCTGCTGCTAATATAGACTGGTTGATAAAGAGATGTAGTAGTAGTATGTATGTATAAAGAAGAAAGAAAAAAAAACCACGGGTAGGTGGTATACAATTATGGACTGACTGCCCAGTGCCGACACAGAGGTAGCTACAGCCGTGGACTACCGTACTGTACTGTGTCTGCTGCTAATATAGACTGGTTGATAAAGAGATGTAGTAGTAGTATGTATGTATAAAGAAGAAAGAAAAAAAAAACCACGGGTAGGTGGTATACAATTATGGACGGACTGCCCAGTGCCGACACAGAGGTAGCTACAGCCGTGGACTACCGTACTGTACTGTGTCTGCTGCTAATATAGACTGGTTGATAAAGAGATGTAGTAGTAGTATGTATGTATAAAGAAGAAAGAAAAAAAAACCACGGGTAGGTGGTATACAATTATGGACGGACTGCCCAGTGCCGACACAGAGGTAGCTACAGCCGTGGACTACCGTACTGTACTGTGTCTGCTGCTAATATAGACTGGTTGATAAAGAGATGTAGTAGTAGTATGTATGTATAAAGAAGAAAGAAAAAAAAACCACGGGTAGGTGGTATACAATTATGGACGGACTGCCCAGTGCCGACACAGAGGTAGCTACAGCCGTGGACTACCGTACTGTACTGTGTCTGCTGCTAATATAGACTGGTTGATAAAGAGATGTAGTAGTAGTAGTATGTATGTATAAAGAAGAAAGAAAAAAAAACCACGGGTAGGTGGTATACAATTATGGACGGACTGCCCAGTGCCGACACAGAGGTAGCTACAGCCGTGGACTACCGTACTGTACTGTGTCTGCTGCTAATATAGACTGGTTGATAAAGAGATGTAGTAGTAGTATGTATGTATAAAGAAGAAAGAAAAAAAAACCACGGGTAGGTGGTATACAATTATGGACGGACTGCCCAGTGCCGACACAGAGGTAGCTACAGCCGTGGACTACCGTACTGTACTGTGTCTGCTGCTAATATAGACTGGTTGATAAAGAGATGTAGTAGTAGTAGTATGTATGTATAAAGAAGAAAGAAAAAAAAACCACGGGTAGGTGGTATACAATTATGGACGGACTGCCGAGTGCCGACACAGAGGTAGCTACAGCCGTGGACTACCGTACTGTACTGTGTCTGCTGCTAATATAGACTGGTTGATAAAGAGATGTAGTAGTAGTATGTATGTATAAAGAAGAAAGAAAAAAAAACCACGGGTAGGTGGTATACAATTATGGACGGACTGCCGAATGCCGACACAGAGGTAGCTATAGCCGTGAACTACCGTACTGTGTCTGCTGCGACTGGATGATAAATAATGATATAAAAAATATATATATATCACTACTGCAGCCGGACAGGTATATATTATATAATGACGGACCTGCTGGACACTGTCTGTCAGCAGAATGAGTTTTTTAAAGAATAAAAAAAAAAACACCACACAAGTGAAGTCACACGACGAGTGTTTAACTTTTTCAGGCAATCACAATATAGTATACTATACTACTAACTATACTGGTGGTCAGTGTGGTCAGGTCACTGGTCAGTCACACTGGCAGTGGCACTCCTGCAGCAAAAGTGTGCACTGTTTAATTTTAATAATAATATGTACTCCTGGCTCCAGCTATAACCTATAACTGGCACTGCAGTGCTCCCCAGTCTCCCTCACAATTATAAGATGTGTGAGCTGAGCACAGTCAGATACGAGTGTTTAACTTTTTCAGGCAATCACAATATAGTATACTATACTACTAACTATACTGGTGGTCAGTGTGGTCAGGTCACTGGTCAGTCACACTGGCAGTGGCACTCCTGCAGCAAAAGTGTGCACTGTTTAATTTTAATAATAATATGTACTCCTGGCTCCTGCTATAACCTATAACTGGCACTGCAGTGCTCCCCAGTCTCCCCCACAATTATAAGATGTGTGAGCTGAGCACAGTCAGATATATACATAGATGATGCAGCACACTGGGCTGAGCAGTGCACACAGATATGGTATGTGACTGAGTCACTGTGTATCGTTTTTTTCAGGCAGAGAACGGATATATTAAATAAAACTGCACTGTCTGGTGGTCACTGTGGTCAGTCACTAGTAAACTCTGCACTCTCTACAGTTCTACAGTACTCCTAAGCTCCAGTAAATCAGGTCAATCTCTCTCTCTCTCTCTTCTAATCTAAATGGAGAGGACGCCAGCCACGTCCTCTCCCTATCAATCTCAATGCACGTGTGAAAATGGCGGCGACGCGCGGCTCCTTATATAGAATCCGAGTCTCGCGAGAATCCGACAGCGTCATGATGACGTTCGGGCGCGCTCGGGTTAACCGAGCAAGGCGGGAAGATCCGAGTCGCTCGGACCCGTGAAAAAAAACATGAAGTTCGTGCGGGTTCGGATTCAGAGAAACCGAACCCGCTCATCTCTAACTGGAATCCACCATCACAGGTTCCTGTGTACTTTCTGGAGGCAATTGCTGGTAAACATCTTCCCGGAGGAATTTATAATTCATTTTGATTAGAGATGAGCGGGTTCGGTTCGTCGAGATCCGAAGCCCCCCCCAAACTTCACGTGGTTTATACGGGTCCGAGGCAGCCTCGGTTTTTCCCGCCTAAGATGCAAAACCCGAACGGGGGAAAACGTCATCATCCCGCTGTCGGATTCTCGCGAGATTCGGATTCCATATAAAGAGCCACGCGTCGCCGCCATTTTCACTCGTGCATTGTTGATTGAGCGGAGAGGACGTGGCTATGTTCTCTGCCTGAAAAGCTCAATATCAGTGCTCAGTGTGCTGCATTGTGGGGACCAGTATATAGTAGTACAGTGCTGCATTGTGGTGACCACCAGTATATAGTAGTACAGTACAGTACAGTACAGTACAGTAGGCCATAGCGTTATCTTGCAGCTCTGTGTCAGACTCAGTTCTATTCTCTGGATCAGTGCTCAATATCTGTGCTGCATTGTGGGGACCAGTATATAGTAGTACAGTTCTGCATTGTGGTGACCACCAGTATATAGTAGTACAGTACAGTAGGCCATAGCATTATCTTGCAGCTCCATGTCAGACTCAGTTCTATTCTCCGGATCAGTGCTCAATATCTGTGCTGCATTGTGGGGACCAGTATATATAGTAGTACAGTGCTGCATTGTGACCACCAGTATATAGCAGTACAGTACAGTTGTCCATTGCTGTATCTTGCAGCTCTGTGTCAGACTCAGTTCTATTCTCTGGATCAATGCTCAATATCTGTGCTGCATTGTGGGGACCAGTATATAGTAGTACAGTGCTGCATTGTGGTGACCACCAGTATATAGTAGTACAGTACAGTAGGCCATAGCATTATCTTGCAGCTCCATGTCAGACTCAGTTCTATTCTCCGGATCAGTGCTCAATATCTGTGCTGCATTGTGGGGACCAGTATATATAGTAGTACAGTGCTGCATTGTGACCACCAGTATATAGTAGTACAGTACAGTTGTCCATTGCTGTATCTTGCAGCTCTGTGTCAGACTCAGTTCTATTCTCTGGATCAGTGCTCAATATCTGTGCTGCATTGTGGGGACCAGTATATAGTAGTACAGTGCTGCATTGTGGTGACCACCAGTATTTAGTAGTACAGTACAGTTGTCCATTGCTGTATCTTGCAGCTCCGTGTCAGACTCAGTTCTATTCTCCGGATCAGTGCTCAATATCTTTGCTGCAATGTGGGGACCAGTATATAGTAGTACAGTGCTGCATTGTGACCACCAGTATATAGTAGTACAGTACAGTTGTCCATTGCTGTATCTTGCAGCTCCGTGTTAGACTCAGTTCTATATAGTCTCTGGATCAGTGCTCAATATCTTGGCTGCATTGTGGGGACCAGTATATAGTAGTACAGTGCTGCATTGTGGTGACCACCAGTATATAGTAGTACAGTACAGTTGTCCATTGCTGTATCTTGCAGCTCCGTGTCAGACTCCGTTCTATTCTCCAGATCAGTGCTCAATATCTTTGCTGCATTGTGGGGACAGTATATAGTAGTATAGTGCTGCATTGTGGTGACCACCAGTATATAGTAGAGTACAGTTGTCCATTGCTGTTTCTTGCAGCTGGCATATAATTACACATTAAAAAATGGAGAACAAAAATGTGGAGGGTAAAATAGGGAAAGATCAAGATCCACTTCCACCTAGTGCTGAAGCTGCTGCCACTAGTCATGGCAGAGATGATGAAATGCCATCAACGTCGTCTACCAAGGCCGATGCCCAATGTCATAGTAGAGAGCATGTAAAATCCAAAAAACAAAAGTTCAGTAAAATGACCCAACAATCTAAATTAAAAGCATCTGAGGAGAAGCGTAAACTTGCCAATATGCCATTTACGACACGGAGTGGCAAGGAACGGCTAAGGCCCTCTCTTATGTTCCTCATGACTAGTGGGTCAGCTTCACATGAGGATGGAAGCACTCATCCTCACGCTAGAAAAATTAAAAGAGTTAAGCTGGCAAAAGTACAGCAAAGAACTGTGCGTTCTTCTAAATCACAAATCCCCAAGGAAAGTCCAATTGTGTCGGTTGCGATGCCTGACCTTCCCAACACTGGACGGGAAGAGCTTGCGCCTTCCACCATTTGCACGTCCCCTACAAGTGCTGGAAGAAGCACCCACAGTACAGTTCCTGATATTTAAATTGAAGATGTCACTGTTGAAGTATACCAGGATGAGGATATGGGTGTTGCTGGCGCTGAGGGGGAAATTGACCAGGAGGATTCTGATGGAGAGGTGGTTTGTTTAAGTCAGGCACCCGGGGAGACACCTGTTGTCCGTGGGATGAATAAGGTCATTGACATGCCTGGTCAAAATACCCAAAAAATCACCTCTTCGGTGTGGAATTATGTCAACAGAAATGCGGACAACTGGTGTCAAGCCGTGTGTTGCCTTTGTCAAGCTGTAATAAGTAGGGGTAACGATGTTAACCACCTAGGAACATCCTCCCTTATATGTCACCTGGAGCGGCAGGATTCGGCGGACATTACGGCTGTAGTGTTTTACCAGCCACTGACCTCACCGCACGCCACTGGCTGTTGGCATTATGACTGCCGGCATCCCAATCACCGGGATCCCGATACCATCCAGCCTGAAGATATCTCAGGACATGGAAGCACTTGTGTGGGTGATAATGACAGTTTATCTTTTACTATGAGCTTTCGGAAATGGATGAGAAAGAACTGGAAGAGGCCACAAGACACCCTTGTCAAAAACAGAATTAGGGACCATGAGCAATATTTAAATGGATGAACCTTGTGAACACCAGGAAATGTAAGAGAACTGCAAATGCCCCTCCGTCCTGCTGGCAGAAGGCAGAGGGCACAGGTGCACAGGAACACCTTCTGTAAGGCATTCAATGCTTTATTAAATAAAGCCTTAGAGAATAAGAAATTGTCTCATTGATTGTATGTATGAAAGCATAGCTATATTTAGTAATTACATCATTTATTCCAGCTACTTAGGCAGGGCCATAATTCTACTTAAACTATTCAGTCATATTGGCATATCTGCCCCATTTTACATGTCACCCAGAGGGCTTGCACGATCAAAATAGTAAAAATGTAGCAGCAGATCACATGTATTTATGTAGGAAAATGTATGTATTTATTTTTATGGCCCGTTCAATCTAAGGGTATTATCCAGAATCCAATGGAAATGACCTCACCGTTATGGTGGCATTAATGTCCATTGGTGCATGTAACACTTTGTTTTTGTGCAAGAGTGGACAGAAAATGACCAGGTGCTTCAAATCACACAAATAATATCCAACTGCTGCTACACAATAATAACAGAAGCAACAACAAAATAAAATATAATAAAATATAAAACACTCCTTGACAATGTATATCAAAGAGAAAACTTGGCTGGTACTAGCCGTTTATGTTGAAAAGAGTTAGATTAATACAAGAATAATGTAAAAAAAAAAAAAGTTAGATACAGTAATAGCAAGCAATTAACTCACCGGTTACTACATAGCCACACTGTGCCACTATATGATGTATGAGTTATCTAATCCACTAGGATAAAAATTTACGTGCTTCAAACTTTACTTTTGGATCCAAAATCCTTTATGTAAGATAAATGTCTTTGCAGTAAGGTAAAATCCTAAATTAGTGCAAAACATTGTTCCTCAGTAAATAGTCCAATTGAATGAGGACTTTCACAGAAGCATAGTTTGTTGGTATAGAATAGTGCTACAGCACCTACCACCTTGTGGGTATACTTAGTGGTTCAGTTGGCTGTTTCTCTATGTTCCCGTGTATAAGGCGTCCCCACACGTTCCAATTAGTAAAGTAGGTCTCAAGTGTTTGTTGGTAACAAGGAGCATTGTTTTGCAGTGATCAAGATCCACTGGGATTTGACCTTAAGGCCTAATTCAGACCTAATTGCTCCTCTGCAGGTCTGAATCGGACCCTTACTTCAAAGACATTTATCTTCCATACAGTGTAGGATTTTGAATCTAAAAGCAAAGTTTGAAGCACGCATTATCCTAGTGGATTAGATAACTCATACATCATATAGTGGCACATTGTGGTTATTAAGTAACCAATGAGTTAATTGCTTGCTATTATGTAATTTATTTTGTATTATTCTTGTTATATTCTTGTTATGAAGTTACTTAATGCAACCTAACTCTTTTTATCATATACTGCTGGTACCAGCCAATTTTCTCTGTGACAGTATATACATAAGTGTTTTACTTTTTATTACATTTTCTTGATATATTTCCATTTGTGCTCCCTCTTTTTGTTTTCACTTCTTTCAATAAGGGGATGTACATATTGGAAGATACATCACTTCCGGCCATCCCTGCTTTCCACAGTAGAATGCAAACTGGACTTTGGCGTCTTTTTTTCCATGTGGCTCTGTGGTATAAAGAGAGGGGCCTGGGCAGGGTAAATAGTAACCTGTCCTGATTTGTTATGATGATGGTTTGCTGCTAAAGTCTTGAGAACGGTCAGACAAGATTGAACTGCTGACTCATTTACATGGATTATATAGATGTCTGGTGAATGCCTTCCTTCCTCTATGGATTATCTATACATGTGGGTGGACCACCTCTGGGCTTTGTGAAACAGGCGGCGGCCCGTCGGGCGGGAACTAAGAAGAGACTGCTGCTGCAGAAGCAGCCATTCCTTTCTCTTCCTGCGTCTGCGTGATGTGCAGGAGGGGAGCAATCACATTCCCCCACCCCAAAACCGCCTATTGGTTCTGCCACTGCCCCCCCCCAACCCCTGTGAGGCGCACATGCCTGCTTTGCAGCCACAACTAAATGTCATCTTTTATATTTCTATGGTGGGGGCCTGGCCACACCTCCCGAGTTGGTCAAGCCCTCTCCCAGTATCGGGGACCGACGGAGCTGGCGGCACCTCTGCATATTTGGAGCATACCTGGGCTATAAGCTGATCCAGTTTATGCCAGTTACATTACAGGCAACTCCACCTTTAGTGAATTCTATTGTACAAGCACATTTGTTTAGTTGCATTGCAATAAATTAATTCCAGCAACACTGGAGTCAGTGCATTCAGAAGGTAACCATGCAAACAGGTTGACTGTAGTTACTTTCCAATTGTTTTACCAAGATAATCAGTAATGGTTCCATCATGTTTTGAACACAGACTAATTTAGCAAATCATTGCATGTGAACTATATAATCTTGTCTATACGGGTGGTCTTCAATTTGACGGCTATTGGGATCCTGGCGCACAGTATACTGGTGCCGAAATCCCGACACCTGGCATACCCAGGGCCGGTTCTACACCTTGTGGCGCCCAGTGCGAAAGTTTCCACTGGCGCCCCCTCCGTGTCAAAACAGTTAGTGCGCGCCAGAGGCGTGCGGTGAAAAACAGGGGTGTGGCTTCACAGGGGAGGGGGCGTGGCCACAGTTATGCCCCCAGTAGCTGTGGCCCCAGATTTGCCCCAAGTAGTTGTGCCCCCCAGTTGATTTGCCCCCAGTAGATTTGCCCCAGTAGCTGTGCCCCCTGTAGCTATGCCCCCAGTAGATTTGCCCCAGTAGCTGGTCCCCCTATAGATATGCCCCCAGTATATTTGCCCCAGTAGTTGTGCCCCGTCGCTGTGCCCCCTGTTGCTTTGCCCCCTGTCGCTGTGCCCCCAGTAGTTGTGCCCCCTGTAGCTATGCCCCCAGTAGATTTGCCCCAGTAATTGTGCCCCCCTGTTGCTTTGCCCCCAGTAGTTGGCCCTCTGTTGCTGTGCCCCCTGTGGCTTTGCCCCCAGTAGTTGTGCCCCCTGTCCCTGTACCCCTTAGTAGCCGCTTACAAACACACACAAAAATAAAAAAACAATACTTACCACTGCCCCGCTCCTGCTTCCTGACCGCTGCTGCTGCTGCTCCGTCTGGCCTCCCGCAGCTCCTCTCTATGGGAGAGACGTCATGATGTCTCTCCCATAGCAGCGCCGCACAGACATTAGAGGTCAATAATGACCTCTAGTGTCTGTCACTGGAGCCAGCTGCAGTGGACACCCACACAGCCCACAGCGTCTGCTGCAGCCGGGGGGCGGGTTGCGGGTAGGCGGCGGTGCCTGCGGGGTGACTGCGGCCACGCCCCCAGGCCGCAGCGCCCCGGGCGCAGGCACTGCTTGCCCGCACCAAGAACTGCTCCTGGGCATACGACACCTTTTCTCCCTGTTGGGGGTCCACGACCCCCCTAGAGGGAGAATAGATAGCGTGGCATGCGTAGCGCTCCACTGTGCCCGCAGCATGGCGAGCCTGCAAGGAGCTCATTTGCGCTTGCCAAGCTGTCGGTATGCCGGCGGTCGGGATTACGTCACCGGTATGCTGGCCGCTGGGAGCCCAGCCGCCCGCATACCATACTACACCCGTCTTTACTACTGTATATCTCATCTGCTGTGCGATATTCTTTGCTACATTTATTGAACTTTTTTTCTGCAGCACCCAAAGTATCACTCATAACAAAATGCTATCATAAGCTTATAAAACCAAAAGGACCATTACTACATTTATTACACGTGAAACATTTAAAATGTTGCAACTGGATTCCCCAGCTCTTAGAAGACTTATTAATACACAAGTGGCTCTTGTACAGTGCTCACTCCCACAAACATCTGTTTGAATCACTTATATAGACATATTATACTATTCATTTTACTTTAGATTTTCTTTCTCAATGCTGCTTCAGATGTTATACTGGTCGAACCACTCTCTGATCTCTGATTGTCAGCATAAGAAATAATAGGAAACAGGATGCCCAATTTACTAACATAGCCTCTCGCCCTATTTATGCATGGTATACTCAGATACCATTAAAAAATAGCAATATAAGTGACATTATAAATAACATTAAGTAGCTGTCAACTGCTTTTTTGTTTTTTGTCATAGCTGTGCTTGTAAGAAAACATGTTATGCAAAAGAAAAATGTTGCATTGTAAACAGCTTCCTAAATAAATAACTCTAAAAATTCCACAGATTTCATTGTAAGAAACATGAAACTCGTGCTATTCAGTTATTCTTCATGTTACTTATCACACAATTTGTTTGCAATGTGTGGGGTAAATGTCTTGTGGTTCCCAGAAGCAGGAATTCATCCCTTTCAATGTGGAAAACAATCATTTATTATAGACATTCTGGAACTTTCAAGAAATGGGAGAAAAATTAATCATTGGGTTATTTTAGCAGATTTCTTTTATACATTAGTATCCTAATGTGCATTCTTGTCCATTTATTCTCTGGGGGATTTCTGTATACACAGTGCTTTTATGTCCGCAGTGGGCCCTTACTGTCTGGATATGCTGGCACTTCTCCAAGTGCCAGTATGTGAGGCAGGCATGCTGGTACCTGTAGGCCACTTTTAATTATATTTTTCATCCAATCCACCTTGAACCCACCAAACGGGTGTAGGGTATAGCATTGAGCTCTAGCCCAGGCCTGGATTATACTCCAGAGGAATCCCTGTCCTGGGTTGACTTGTTGGGGGTGAAAATGGTTTGTGCAGAGGACCCTGTCAAGTTTGTCCTCTAACTATGATACCCCCCCCCCCCCCCCCCCACGAGCTTGTTAGCCGAGTTGATGCTGCTGGTTCATGAGATTATGGAGGACCCCTAAGCATTTAATTTTTACCCATATTTACAGGACCAGGACCAGCTCATACAGCCTGCTGCTGATTATACTTTGCTTTTTTGTTTTAACCATTTCACCACAGTTTAACACAGTGAAGAAATGCACAGATCACACTGATCTGTGCAGGCTTCTGCAGAACACTCAGTTTACAGGCAAGTCTACAATTTATGAAACTTCTATTTTTGTCTGAGTTTGCTCCATGTTTAGAAATACGATTCTTAGTAAATCTGCTTGTTGTAGGTACTGCCTATGGGAAGTACTTGGGAATTGATTCGATGGGGTATTGGCTTCTACTGTATTGCATTTCCGGCTGTGTTTTCAAGATAGAATTGTGTTTATATGCCCGTGTTTGGCTTAAGAAAATCTACGAGTTTCAAAAACAGGCTAAACTTGCACGATAATGCATTCTCAACCAAACACCATTTTTTAGTAAATGCTTTGGTTGAGGGAACGGTGATGTGTACCACTGGAAAATTTTGCCTAAGGACTGCAGTACTGCAGCCCCTCCCCTCCCCTTCCCTCCAGGTAATATCCGCCACCCAGCTCAGTGTTAGTGAAGTGCTTCACTGTGACTGGCAGTCCTATCTGTCAGTCAGGGACACACAAGGCAGTCCCATTGGGAGGTGTTTCCTCCCTCCGGGACTGCCAGACCGGGTTGCCTGTATGAAGCCACTCCCTGCCTTTCATGCATCCTATTCCAGAGTCTATGGGCTGCCGTCAGTACAGTTAATAGAAGCTGGGGATTTGCACATGCACAGTCGCACCGCCTAAATCAGGGGGCGTGCTGTCTCCTTTCCACTACTCTCCAGGCATCGGGGTAGCTGCAACCCCTTATCAAATGTAAGGCAGGCTTTTTACTTCTTTCAGCGATCACCAGCTGCGAATAGTCTCAGTCCGTACACTATGCCATAATGCAGCATGGCTACATCTGTAAATTACCTTTTATCGATCTGGGCCAGTATCACCAAAGCAGCAGAGTATAAACTGTAGCAAAAGACTTCCCATTTGTTCGTTTTTGCAAACTAGTTGAAACGGGATGTAATGCATGGCACGTCCACTTATACACATATACTGTGTCACATTACTGTGCTCCTAGTTCATATTATGCCAGATTACAGTGCCCCAGTTCATATTATGCCACATTACAGTGCCCCCAGTACATATTATGGGGTAGATTTATCAAACCTTTTACACAGATAAAGTGGAGAAGTTGCCCATAGCATCAAATCAACTTCTAACTATCATTAATCTTTTAGCAGAGTCTATACAATTACAGAAACAGGGGGACCAACCAGCTGGAAAATCCACTTTATGTGTAGATCTTCTTAATCTTGGAGCTTAATCCACGCCTAAACTCAATCACAAGAGCTGTAATAAATGAGAAACCTACTCTTAGCTGTGCCTTTGAGGGTGAAACAGGAGTGCGGGAGATGCATCATGTCTATAATGCATATCTCTCTCACTCGCTTCACATAACACTCCCGCTCCATTTGAGCTAGGATGAGATTCCTCACCCTTTAGATTAGTATCCACCCATCAGGATCTCTCTTCCTTTTGTCTTCTCTTTTATCTGTGTCTCTCTGTCTTTCCTCTTCCTTCTCTTTTCACGGTCTTCCACACCGTTTTCTTTTTGAGCATCTCCCCCCCCCCCCCCCCCATTCCTTCCTCCCTCTCTTAACTATGAAACTGGTCACTACAATGTAATGTATTTGTTGATTACTATAGACTGTGATGCATTTATATCTTGTTTATGTCTCATTGAATTTTACTTTTTTGTGACCTTTCAATACACTTTATATTAAAAAAAACCTCTTTACTATGTATAATTAATACAGTGCATGCATGTCAACCCTATCTTTATATATCAAATCATTAATTATATCCCAACAGGTATGGCATGTTATGTTTACAGTTATCATGTCGGTATTATGTCGATGTGGTCACAATGTCGACATGTTTAGCAAGTCAACAGTGACAATGTTGACAATCATTTATAATATAAAAATGCAGACTTTTTTTGCATATTTAAGCCTAATCTTAACTCTGCACCTAACCCTAAACCTAAAAATAATACAGCAATGTACTGTCGACATGGTAAATATAGACATTACGAATATGTTGGTATTTTAACCATGTTGACATTTTTCTTATTGACCTTAAGTCCTTGTTGACATTCTGACTGTTGACATTCAAAACCCGTCAACATTCTGGTGTCGACATTCTGACCGGTTCCAGTTTCAAAGTAATGGCAACTCAATGGATACAAAATGCAGGGTAACATTTTACACTGAGTGGATGAATTATTAATTATGCAAGATATTCTGCAGATAATGCTGACGTAATATGTTGAAATCTGTCTAACAACTGAACGGCGAAGATATGTAGAGACCAATGAAGTGTTTCACTCATGAAATAATGGGTCAACTACATGATGGCCTTGAATATGGAAAGATTGTTTGCGCTCGCAGCGGTGGTGCAAACATTAGTAAAACTGCTGCACTGATGTTCTATAACAAGGAAAGACCGTAGCAGATTTCTATGGGAGATGCTAAATAGTCAGATTTACCAAGCCCAAGAATGCAAAGTATTCTGGAGCTCGGCCCTAAGTAGCTAATACCATCTTCAGATAGCACTAACCCATAGTTGTCTATGGGCAACTCTACTAGGCATAGTTGTCTATGGGCTACTCTACTAGGCATAGTTGTTTATGCCTTTTTGGGGGGATCCGAAATTATCCCCTAAATATCTCCCAAATCTTCTATAGTCCCTCCATTTCTGACTGCAAAAGCCACCTCCGTAAGCATTCCGGAACGTGCCCCACAGCTAATGCCGTCTTCAGAAGCTGATTGGTTGACACATCTTTAATATCTTTAATGCTTCTAGAATCTAGCACAAAACAGCCTGTTCTCCATCCAGTGGAAAAATAAAGTCAGCCAGCTCCAGTCACCACTTGTCAATGCAGTGGTCAGATCACCGGAGAAGCTCAGGGAATGTGTATAGTATGCTCAATTTAAAAATAAATTTCTCTGACGTAGGACAGCAACAATGCATGCTCAATACAATGAAGACACTGCAGGTGACAATGGTATATTGCAATAATAAAGTGCCACATATTTTACAGAGACATGTCAGCAAGGCTCAGCATGCGTAAGACACATAACATACACAAATAAAACTTGCTGGCTTTTTTAGTTTTCTTTTTCCTGCACTGGAACAGGTCCAAGTGATTTAAATTGGATAGTTGGGAGATGTGTGTCCCTTCTGTTTATGTAGAAGAATGTCAGCCATATGATTACTCAATGTCAAGAGACTGGAATGCAAGCGCCTCTCATCTCTCAATGAGCACAGTACAGCTTGTGGGATAGATACCTATCAAAGCAGGTGATGTTCACTGATGGATTTGTACACTTGCATTGTATTTGCTGCAGTCACTTGCTGCATGAGATGTGATGTTCTGACTACTTCTGGTGACCTACTGTATCTACGAAATTCACAATGATACATGGAGGCATATGTAATAGGGTCCGGGTTGGCAGGAGGTGCGGGATGCCAGCTGATCTCTGACTTTTTTAAAGTGGCATTTACAAAGCATGGTTTTGCCTTGTAAATGGTTGCCATTTAAAAAAATGTCAGCGATTGTCCGGCATCTCGCCCCACCGACAAACTCAGAACCTATTACATATGCCCCTTTATCTAGTTTACAATGAAATGACATTGTGCTACTGATAAACTATAGGCAGTACAGACAGTGTCGGACTGGGGCATAAAGGGCCCACCGGGGAATGCAGTGGTAGGGGCCCATGTTTAGGGGTGTGGTCAGTCTCCAGAGGGGGTGTGGCCAGCCGCTACATTGGTTTGCCTAACTATTAGTGAGTGCATGGGCTGGGCCCCTTGACAAATATATAAATACTGCTAGTGCGTGCATGATAATGTACCAGATAAATATTGCCAATGCACTGTAGAGAATACATCATAGTCCTGTGCAGTATAAGGTAACATATGTATAATGTATAATTAAAGAACACAGTCTGGAACCTGATCCTTATAGCAGGAGGAGGGCCCCCAGGTAGTGGGGCCCACCGGTGGTTTCCCCTGTACACCTGTGGGCCAGTCCGACCCTGAGTACAGACATCAATGACTCATTTACAGTTAAGGGTTGTATTCCCCATGAATTAGCATTAGTACCGAAAGTGTTATCAGTCCTACATCTATAAAAATAGGCAGATACTGTAATTAGAAAGAATTTATTATGGCCCATTACGAGGGAGTGCTGCTTATTACCATACTTAAAAAAAAAAAAAAAACAGTATGACATAGGCAGAATCTTGGGCAAGTACGAAAGTTATGTGAAATGTCATTTTGCCCGGAACAAAAAAAAAAAATGTAACAATTTGAAACCATGCAAGACACTTTACATACGAACATATCATGTCTAACAGGTATTTACCCTTTACAAATCACTGGAAGGGATTCTGAAATATGTCACTCAAACTCTATGCACGTTTGTCTGAAAATTGACATACAGTAGTAAGAGAAGTGATCTATGGGGGTCATTCCGATCTGTTCGCACGCTGCCGTTTTTCGCAGTGCAGTGATCAGGTCACTACTGCGCATGTGTATGCACCGCAATGCGCAGGCGCATCATACGGGTACATAGCAGATCGTTGCTGAGCGACGGATTTAACGAAGAATCCATTCGAACAGCCGATCGCAAGGAGATTGACAGGAAGAAGGCATTTATGGGTGTCAACTGACCGTTTTCTGGGAGTGTTTGGGAAAACGCAGGCACGTCCAAGCGTTTGCAGGGTGGCTGTCTGGCGTCAATTCCGGGACCAGACAGGCAGAAGTGATCGCAAAGGCTGAGTAAGGTCAGACCTACTCAGAAACTGTACAAAATGTTTTTGCAGAGCTCGGCTGCACAGGCGTTTGCACACTTGCAAAGCGAAAATACACTCCCCACTGGGCGGCGACTATCTGATCGTAGCGCTGCAAAAAGTAGCTAGCGAGCGATCAACTCGGAATGACCCCTATGTTCTACAACAATTTACTACAGTATGTCTATTGCTGGCTTGTTGCTGGCAGGTTCATGTCTGTAGGATGTAGCAGAAATCACAATGGGACAGATGTATTAATCCTAGAGAAGTGATAAAGCAGTGATAAGCGTAAGGTGATAACGCACCAGCCGTTCAGCTTCAATATGTAAATTGACAGTTAGAAGCTTATTGGCTGGTGCGTTATCACCTTGCACTTATCACTTCTTTATGCCTTCTCCAGGCTTAACACATCTGCCCCTGTGTGTCCCTTTTAACTTCAGTAGGTAAGTTACTGTCTTCACCCAATGGAAGTACAAACAGTAGGAGTGTGATATTTCAGTGGCATTCACTACCTCTGTTACAGTGTATAGCCCCTCATTACTATCAACAGGTAGCAGCAACTTATAACTAAAAATATTCCATAACATACTGTAGATATGAGATACCAATTGAAAACATTTTTCGGGTAACACCAATAACACAAGAAAACAATACAAATTTAAAATAGGATATAAGTTAAAAAAAAAAAAAAAAAATACATTGGTAACCCCAAAAGAGGAAATCTGGTTGTCATAGATCAACATCTGTTAAGTAGCTCTGCATACATCAACATGGGTACCAGCCATACAAGGTGTATGTCATCAATCATCATACAGTAAGTACAGTACCAGAAACTGTATGACTACCAGTGTGACAATACAGCAGGCAGAACATTTATAGCCCATCACCACTTACTTGGCATGGAGCACACAGCAGTGTGGAGGTAATCAGAAAGACAATTGGGGTCATCTTGGTCCTGGCATGGGGTCCACCTGGTGATGCCATACTGTCCTATCTTGCATCTTGTTCCAATGCACCTGGAGTATTTGCTGTCACCTCTATAGCAGACAAGGGAGATAACAGAGCAGACAAGTACACAGCATGAGTTTTCCCTGTACTTGTAGCTGAGAACAGGTAGACCGCACTAGTGCACAGAGCAACACATTATTCCATACAAGCTGCTTCTCTCTTCCCAGCTGCTGACAGACTGTTCATTCCTTGCTAAGGGAATGAGGGAGGAGCTTTCACACAACACACACGCATACACACTTGCACAAGCACATATTAAAGACACAGAGAAACTCATGCTACATTTCACCTAGAACTTTTTATTTGTTTTTAGTATTACCACTATGCTCTGTAGAAATAAGAAAAGTATGTTATGCTAATGTGTTCACCATTATTTATCCTTAATGTCTGCCATCAACAACTGAGCAGCTGACATAACAATTGTCCCTCTAATATTTGATATCAATTTCTCTTTTTGTTTAATGGAGTGTTAGGCTGCATCCCTTGCCTTTGTGACCAGCAGAAGCTTGAATCTTAACTAACCAACTTTAGTGATTGCACATACAGGAGCAGTTTACTTGAAACAAAGTAACATTGCCAACCACAGGTACTTCAACTTGAACTTGTCAATTATTCTAGTTATGTTAATGTGTGATCCAGATTTGACCCAAGTCATAATAATAATGCCTAAGAGGCCCATGTGCAGCACCCCCCCCCCCGCCCCCCACATGTGCTGCACTCCCCAACTACCAGCACCATCTTCAGAGCCGGCCCTAGCCAATTTGATGCCCTAGGCAAAATTTTGTCTGTTGCCCCCTAGCACCGCCGCTAGTTCTGCATCTGACCCAGCAACACTCAGGCAGTTGGGACCACCAGAGCCGGATTAAGGGGGGGGCCCCGGGGGTATGTACCCCGGGCCCCCATTTTAAAAGGGCCCCCCACGGCCCCGCCACCTAGCACAGATCGGATCTTTGATCCGATCTGCGGTGCTGTGCTCCGGGCAGCGGCTCCCCACTGCACTGCCAGACGCTTGTGTGGCCGTGCAAAAAACAAGCAGGGCAGGCAGCTGGGGGATGGCTGTCCCGGCTCTCCTGGCTCCCGGCTGCACTTACAAAACACTGGCGCGGTGCCGCACGCCAGTGACGCCATGTAGAGGGAGCTGATCTACAGGCAGGGCAGCTGAGCGACGGCTCAGCTGCCCAATCATCTGTGAAGCAGCAGCCTGCAATTCAGCCATTGGCTGGGCGCGCTGGCTGCTGGTAACAAGGAGGACAGCCTCTGGAGTGAAGATTTGTGGTGTGGAGCCAGCGCCCAGCGGAGTGTGCTGCTTGGAGGAACAAAGAGAGAAGAACTATCGCTCTTCTATGTGTGACAGCAGCCTGCCAGCAAAGTTAAAAAAAAAGTAAGGCTGACTGCACTTCAAGTTTAGGCTCTGGGTTATTTATAATATATATATATATATATATATATACTGTGTGTTTATATACATATATATATATATATATATCGTATAGAAGCAGCACACCTGAAGCTCAAATACCTGTCCCAGTGCCTCTCCCTTGGAGCCCTCTGCGGATATCCAAATATATATCAATCATGTGTAGGCGGCACCCGATATAAACACTCTCAAAAGCGCAGGTAAGTTATCAACGTTTCGAAGCTTTAATACTGCCTCTTCGTCAGTATCCTGACGAAGAGGCAGTATTAAAGCTTCGAAACGTTGATAACTTACCTGGCTTTTGAGAGTGTTTATACCAGGTGCCGCCTACACATGATTGATGTATGTATATATATATATATATACACACATACATACACATACATGTTGACAGTCTCTAGATGAGAGTGCCGGACAACAAGAAATTTTATATGTATATACTGTACATGCATAGATTGCAATGGCAGTGGCACTCATGGTCATGCAAGTAACGTAATGTTAAATGCTTCCAATTTTCGTTTATTAAAAAAACTTAGCATTTTGCATTACATTTCATGCATAACCATGAGTGCCCGCCGCCATTGCAATCTATTTTATTTTTATTTTAGATCAGTGATGGCTAACCTTGACACTCCAGCTGTTGTTGAACTACACTTCCCAGCATGCCCTGCATCAGTTTTAGCAAGGCCAAATAGCAAAACTGTAGCAGGGCATGCTGGGATGTGTAGTTCAACAACAGCTGGAGTGTCAAGGTTAGCCATCTCTGTTTTAGATCTTAGGGCCCCCCCTGTCTTAAGTACCCTGGGCCCCCCGAAGCCTTAATCCAGCTCTGGGGACCACCGGATGGTTACCCTGTGGGCCAGTTCAACCCTGCATAATGCCACACAGTAATGACTATAATACACATAATTCCACACAGTAATGCACCTTACACATATTCCTCACATTAGTAATGCCCATAATACACATAATTCCATACAGTAATGCACCTTACACATATGCTCCACATTATTAATGCCCATAATACACATAATTCCACACAGTAATGCACCTTACACATATTCTCCACATTAGTAATGCCCATAATACACATAATGCCATACAGTAATGCACCTTACACATATTCCTCACATTAGTAATGCCCATAATACACATAATGCCATACAGTAATGCACCTTACACATATTCCTCACATTAGTAATGCCCATAATACACATAATTCCACACAGTAATGCACCTTACACATATGCTCCACATTAGTAATGCCCATAATACACATAATGCCATACAGTAATGCACCTTACACATATTCTCCACATTAGTAATGTCCATAATACACATAATTCTACACAGTAATACACCTTACACATATTCTCCACATTAGTAATGCCCATAATACACATAATTCCACACAGTAATACACCTTACACATATTCTCCACATTAGTAATGCCCATAATACACATAATTCCACACAGTAATGCACCTTACACATAGTCTCCACATTAGTAATGCCCATAATACACATAATTCCACACAGTAATACACCTTACACATATTCTCCACATTAGTAATGCCCATAATACACATAATTCCACACAGTAATGCACCTTACACATATTCTCCACATTAGTAATGCCCATAATACACATAATTCCACACAGTTATACACCTTACACATATTCTCCACATTAGTAATGCCCATAATACACATAATTCCACACAGTAATACACCTTACACATATTCTCCACATTAGTAATGCCCATAATACACATAATTGCACACAGTAATGCACCTTACACATATTCCTCACATTATTAATGCCCATAATACACATAATGCCATACAGTAATGCACCTTACACATATGCTCCACATTAGTAATGCCCATAATACACATAATGCCATACAGTAATGCACCTTACACATATTCTCCACATTAGTAATGCCCATAATACACATAATGCCATACAGTAATGCACCTTACACATATGCTCCACATTAGTAATGCCCATAATACACATAATGCCATACAGTAATGCACCTTACACATATGCTCCACATTAGTAATGCCGATAATACACATAATGCCATACAGTAATGCACCTTACACATAGTCTCCACATTAGTAATGCCCATAATACACATAATGCCATACAGTAATGCACCTTACACATATTCCTCACATTAGTAATGCCCATAATACACATAATGCCACACAGTAATGCACCTTACACATATTCCTCACATTAGTAATGCCCATAATACACATAATTCCACACAGTAATGCACCTTACACATAATCCTCACATTAGTAATGCCCATAATACACATAATGCCATACAGTAATGCACCTTACACATATTCCTCACATTAGTAATGCCCATAATACACATAATGCCACACAGTAATGCACCTTACACATATTCCTCACATTAGTAATGCCCATAATACACATAATTCCACACAGTAATGCACCTTACACATAATCCTCACATTAGTAATGCCCATAATACACATAATGCCATACAGTAATGCACCTTACACATATGCTCCACATTAGTAATGCCCATAATACACATAATTCCACACAGTAATACACCTTACACATATTCTCCACATTAGTAATGCCCATAATACACGTAATTCCACACAGTAATACACCTTACACATATTCTCCACATTAGTAATGCCCATAATACACATAATTGCACACAGTAATGCACCTTACACATATTCCTCACATTAATGCCCATAATACACATAATGCCATACAGTAATACACCTTACACATATGCTCCACATTAGTATGCCCATAATACACATAATGCCATACAGTAATGCACCTTACACATATTCTCCACATTAGTAATACCCATAATACACATAATGCCATACAGTAATGCACCTTACACATATGCCCCACATTAGTAATGCTAGTAGCTTTATTTTATAAAACTTCTGACTGCGTTTTGTGAGATGGGGTGGCAGGATGGGTGGGTGCGTGCTTGCCCTCACACCCGTTAAAGGGGCACCCGTACAAGGGATGTGACCTCACAGGGTATGCCATCCTCTGCAAGCCTCACCCTTTATTTTCACTTGCTCATTGGAAACAGATAGCAGCAATGTCCAGATGCTGCCACACTTGCTGGTTATACAATAAGACCAGTATCAAACATTATTTATTTATTTATTACCAGGTATTTATATAGCGCACACATATTCCACAGTGCTTTACAGAGAATATTTGGCCACTGACATCAGTCCCTGCCCCAGTGGAGCTTATAATCTATATTCCTTACCACATGTATATGCACATACATTCACATTAGGGTTAATTTGTTGCTGAGATCCAATTAACCTACCAGTATATTTTTGGATTGTGGAAGGAAACCAGAGTACCCGGAGGAAACCCACGCAAGTACGGGGAGAATAATAAGAATTTACTTACCGATAATTCTATTTCTCGGAGTCCGTAGTGGATGCTGGGGTTCCTGAAAGGACCATGGGGAATAGCGGCTCCGCAGGAGACAGGGCACAAAAAAGTAAAGCTTTTACCAGATCAGGTGGTGTGCACTGGCTCCTCCCCCTATGACCCTCCTCCAGACTCCAGTTAGGTACTGTGCCCGGACGAGCGTACACAATAAGGGAGGCAATTTGAATCCCGGGTAAGACTCATACCAGCCACACCAATCACACCGTACAACTTGTGATCTAAACCCAGTTAACAGTATGATAACAGAAAGAGCCTCTTAAAGATGGCTCCTTAACAATATAACCCGAATTTGTTAACAATAACTATGTACAGTATTGCCGATAATCCGCACTTGGGATGGGCGCCCAGCATCCACTACGGACTCCGAGAAATAGAATTATCGGTAAGTAAATTCTTATTTTCTCTATCGTCCTAGTGGATGCTGGGGTTCCTGAAAGGACCATGGGGATTATACCAAAGCTCCCAAACGGGCGGGAGAGTGCGGATGACTCTGCAGCACCGAATGAGAGAATTCCAAGTCCTCTTTTGCCAGGGTATCAAATTTGTAGAATTTTACAAACGTGTTTTCCCCCGACCACGTAGCTGCTCGGCAGAATTGTAATGCCGAGACCCCTCGGGCAGCCGCCCAAGATGAGCCCACCTTCCTTGTGGAATGGGCCTTAACAGATTTAGGCTGTGGCAGGCCTGCCACAGAATGAGCAAGTTGAATTGTGTTACAAATCCAACGAGCAATCGTCTGCTTAGAAGCAGGGGCACCCAACTTGTTGGGTGCATATAGTATCAACAGCGAGTCAGATTTTCTGACTTCAGCCGTCCTTGAAATGTATATTTTTAAGGCTCTGACAACGTCCAACAACTTGGAGTCCTCCAAGTCGCCAGTGGCCGCAGGCACCACAATAGGTTGGTTCAGGTGAAACGCTGATACCACCTTAGGGAGAAAATGCGGACGAGTCCTCAGTTCTGCCCTATCCGAATGGAAGATTAGATAAGGGCTTTTATAAGATAAAGCCGCCAATTCAGATACTCTCCTGGCGGAAGCCAGGGCCAGTAACATAGTCACTTTCCATGTGAGATATTTAAAATCCACCTTTTTCAATGGTTCAAACCAATGGGATTTGAGGAAATCTAAAACTACATTTAGATCCCACGGTGCCACCGGAGGCACCACAGGAGGCTGTATATGCAGTACTCCTTTAACAAAGGTCTGTACCTCAGGAACTGAGGCCAATTCTTTTTGGAAGAATATTGACAGGGCCGAAATTTGAACCTTAATAGATCTCAATTTGAGACCCATAGACAATCCTGATTGTAGGAAATGTAGGAAACGACCCAGTTGAAATTCCTCCGTCGGAACACTCCGATCCTCGCACCACGCGACATATTTTCGCCAAATGCGGTGATAATGTTTCGCGGTGACTTCCTTCCTTGCCTTAATCAAGGTAGGAATGACTTCTTCTGGAATGCCTTTCCCTTTTAGGATCTGGCGTTCAACCGCCATGCCGTCAAACGCAGCCGCGGTAAGTCTTGAAAGAGACAGGGACCCTGTTGTAGCAGGTCCCTTCTCAGAAGTAGAGGGCACGGGTCGTCCGTGACCAACTCTTGAAGTTCCGGGTACCAAGTCCTTCTTGGCCAATCCGGAGCCACTAGTATTGTTCTTACTCCTCCTCACCGTATAATCTTCAATACCTTTGGTATGAGAGGCAGAGGAGGAAACACATATACTGATTTGTACACCCAAGGTGTTACCAGTGCGTCCACAGCTATTGCCTGTGGATCTCTTGACCTGGCGCAATACTTGTCCAGTTTCTTGTTGAGGCGAGACGCCATCATGTCTACCATTGGTCTTTCCCAACAGTTTATTAGCATGTGGAAGACTTCTGGATGAAGACCCCCCTCTCCCGGGTGAATATCGTGTCTGCTGAGGAAGTCTGCTTCCCAGTTGTCCACGCCCGGGAAGAACACTGCTGACAGTGCTATTACGTGATTCTCCGCCCAGCGAAGAATCTTGGCAGCTTCTGCCATTGCACTCCTGCTTCTTGTGCCGCCCTGTCTGTTTACATGGGCGACCGCCGTGATGTTGTCCGACTGAATCAACACCGGTTTTCCTTGCAGGAGTGGTTCCGCCTGGCTTAGAGCATTTTAGATTGCTCTTAGTACCAGAATGTTTATGTGAAGAGACTTTTCCAGGTTCGTCCATACCCCCTGGAAGTTTCTTCCTTGTGTGACTGCTCCCCAACCTCTCAGGCTGGCGTCCGTGGTCACCAGGATCAAATCCTGTATGCCGAATCTGCGGCCCTCCAATAGATGAGCCTTTTGCAACCACCACAGAAGATATACCCTTGTCCTTGGCGACAGGGTTATTCGCAGGTGCATATGAGGATGCGACCCTGACCATTTGTCCAACAGATCCCTTTGGAAAATTCTTGCATGGAATCTGCCGAATGGAATTTCTTCGTAAAAAGCCACCATTTTTCCCAGGACTCTTGTGCATTGATGTACAGACACCTTTCCTGGTTTTAGGAGGTTCCTGACAGGTCGGATAACTCCTTGGCTTTTTCCTCGGGAAGAAAAACCTTTTTCTGAACCGTGTCCAGAATCATCCCTAGGAACAGCAGACGTATCGTCGGAAAAACAGCTGCGATTCTTGGAATATTTAGAATCCAGTCGTGCCGTCGAAGAACTACTTTAGATAGTGCTCTTCCGACCTCCAACTGTTCTCTGGAACTTGCCCTTTTTAGGTCGTGCAAGTAAGGGATAATTTAGATGCCTTTTTTCTTTGAAGAAACATCTTTTCGGCCATTACCTTGGTAAAAAGGCCCGGGGTGCCGTGGATAATTCAAACGGCATCGTCTGAAACTGATATTGACAGTTCTGTACCACGAACCAGAGGTACCCTTGATGAGAAGGACAAAATTTGGACATGGAGGTAATCCTTGATGTCCAGGGACACCATATAGTCCCCTTTTTTCCGGTTCGCTATCACTGCTCTGAGTGACTTTATCTCGATTTGAACCTTTTATGTAAGTGTTCAAAACATTTTAGATTTAGACTATGTGTCACCAAGCCGTCTGGCTTCAGTACCACAATATAGTGTGGAAAAATAATACCCTTTTCCTTGTCGTAGGAGGGGTACTTTGATTATCACCTGCTGGATATACAGCTTGTGAATTGTTTCCAATGCTGCCTCCCTGTCGGAGGGAGCCGTTGGTAAAGCAGACTTCAGGAACCTGCGAGGAGAAGATGTCTCGACTCTCCAATCTTTACCCCTGGGATAATACTCGTACGATCTAGGGGTCAACTTGCGAGTGATCCCACTGCGCCCTGAGACTCTTGAGACTACCCCCCCCACCTTGAGTCCGCTTGCACGGCCCCAGCGTCATGCTGAGGACTTGGCAGACGCGGTGGAGGGCTTCTTTTCCTGGGAAAGGGCTGCCTGCTGCAGTCTACTTCCCTTACCTCTATGTCTGGGCAGATATGACTGGCCTTTTGCCTGCATGCCCTCATGGGAAAGGAAAGATTGAGGCTGAAAAGACGGTGTCTTTTTTAGCTGAGATGTAACTTGGGGTAAAAAAGGTTGGATTTCCCAGCTGTTGCTGTGGTCCCCAGGTCCGATGGACCGACCCCCAAATAACTCCTTCCCTTTATACAGCAATACTTCCATCTGCCGTATGGGATCTGTATCACCTGACCACTGTCGTGTCCCTGACATCTTCTGGGAGATATGGACAACGCACTTATCTTGATGCCAGAGAGCAAATATCCCTCTGTGCATCTCACATACATATATATAGAATGCATCCTATTAAATGCTCTACATGAATAAAATATTTTCAGTCAGGGAATCCGACCAAGCCAACCCAGCACTGCATCTCCAGGCTGATGGCGATCGCTGGTCGCAGTATAACCACCGTATGTGTGTATATACTTTTTAGGATATTTTTCCAGCTTCCTATCAGCTGGCTCCTTGAGGGCGGCCGTATCTGGAGACGGTAACGCCACTTGATAAGCGTGTGAGCGCCTTATCACCCTAAGGGGTGTTTCCCAACGTACCCTAATTTCTGGCGGGAAAGGGTATAACGCCAATATTTGCTATCGGGGTAACCCTACGCATCATCACACACTTCATTTTATTTTATCTGATTCAGGAAAAACTACAGGTAGTTTTTTCACTCCCACATAATACCCTTTCTTGTGGTACTTGTAGTATCAGAAACACGTAACACCTCCTTCATTGCCCTTAACGTGTGGCCCTAATGAGAAATACGTTTGTTTATTTACCGTTGACACTGTATTCAGTGTCCGTGTCTGTGTCGACCGACTGAGGTAAATGGGCGTTTTTAAAACCCCTGACGGTGTTTCTGAGACGCCTGGACCGGTCCTAATAGATTGTCGGCCGTCTCATGTCGTCAACCGACCTTGCAGCGTGTTGACATTCTCACGTAATTCTCTAAATAAGCCATCCATTCCGGTGTCGACTCCCTAGAGAGTGACATCACCATTACAGGCAATTTCTCCGCCTCCTCACCAACATCGTCCTCATACATGTCGACACACACGTACCGACACACAGCACACACACCGGGAATGCTCTGACAGAGGACAGGACCCACTAGCCCTTTGGGGAGACAGAGGGAGAGTCTGCCAGCACACACCAAAAACGCTATAATTATATAGGGACAACCTTATATAAGTGTTTCTCCCTTATAGCATCTTTTATATATATACAATATCGCCAAAATCAGTGCCCCCCCTCTCTGTTTTAACCCTGTTTCTGTAGTGCAGTGCAGGGGAGAGCCTGGGAGCCTTCTCTCCAGCTTTTCTGTGAGAGAAAATGGCGCTGTGTGCTGAGGAGATAGGCCCCGCCCCTTTTTCGGCGGGCTCGTCTCCCGCTATTTTTGAAGTTAGGCAGGGGTTAAATATCTCCATATAGCCTCTGTGGGCTATATGTGAGGTATTTTTTTGCCTCTAATAAGGTTTTTATTTGCCTCTCAGAGCGCCCCCCCCAGCGCTCTGCACCCTCAGTGACTGTTGTGTGAAGTGTGCTGAGAGGAAAATGGCGCACAGCTGCAGTGCTGTGCGCTACCTTTATGAAGACTCAGGAGTCTTCAGCCGCCGATTTTGGACCTCTTCTCTCTTCAGCGTCTGCAAGGGGGCCGGCGGCGCGGCTCCGGTGACCATCCAGGCTGTACCTGTGATCGTCCCTCTGGAGCTAGTGTCCAGTAGCCAAGCAGCAAATCCACTCTGCACGCAGGTGAGTTCACTACTTCTCCCCTAAGTCCCTCGTTGCAGTGATCCTGTTGCCAGCAGGACTCACTGTAAATTAAAAAACCTAAGCTAAACTTTCTCTAAGCAGCTCTTTAGGAGAGCCACCTAGATTGCACCCTTCTCGTTCGGGCACAAAATCTAACTGGAGTCTGGAGGAGGGTCATAGGGGGAGGAGCCAGTGCACACCACCTGATCTGGTAAAAGCTTTACTTTTTTGTGCCCTGTCTCCGGCGGAGCCGCTATTCCCCATGGTCCTTTCAGGAACCCCAGCATCCACTAGGACGATAGAGAAATACAAACTCAACACAGTTAGGGCCATGGTGGGAATCAAACCCATGACCTCAGTGTTGTGAGGCAGTAATGCTAACCATTACACCATCCGTACTGCCCTACATGTAGCTACTGTTCATTCACTTCACTGTTCAGTGTGTTTTCTGGTGTCTGTTACTCCCGGCAACTGCATGCTCAGTCTGACCTGTCAGAAAGTCCCGCTGCACTGATGTTTCATATAGAAATAGCGCAATGCAACTTACTGACCACGTTACAGTACTGGATGGCAGGGGAATTTTACGGCATGGACTGACTAGGAAATAAAGTGTGGCGAGAACACTGCCCACGTTTCGTCCCTGCAAACACCTGGGGTTTGCACAGGGATAAGGGGCACACACAGGATGGCAGGGTTCCCCTCCCCTATGTGCACAAGCAGTATAGGTGATGTAAGATTCATGTGAAGCAGTCTTCAAAAATACACATGTAGTATCATAAGGAGGCATCCAGTAATAACCTTATATAGTCAGTGAAAATGTCACATGTCCAGGAATTGCAGTTACCAGGCTTCTGCTGTCTGTCTGAGGTCTCACAAGTCAGGGGCATTCAAGTATGTCGGAGGGAGTTTAAAGAACTTTAAGGGACAGTGTGCATTCTATTTAACAAATGCAAACAGCAGTGAATACAAGTACTGATTGAATACATTTGGAAAGTCACTTAGTTTGCAGACTGTCCCTCCCAGCCTGAGATAATGCAGGGACATGCTTGGATGCCCTTAGACATAATTGGATGCCCTAGGCAAATGCCTAGCCTGCCTATAGCTAAGGCTGGCTCTGACCATCTTCTACATGATAGGGGTCATTCAGGTGCAGTCGTTCCTGCAATATCATGTGCAGAGTACCAATGTTCGGTACTTTGCGCACTAGCAGAATCAGTTCTGCGTGTGCGGGAACGGCTGCTGCGACGTTGCAAACAGGAAGGCAGCAGACTGTCAGAGTATGCAGTTTGGGGGGGTGCGGTGACGGCCTTCATTTGTGAAAATGGAGGCGCGTTGTTGCCTTTTAGTAGGTGGGAAGAGGTGAGGGATCTCTGTCGTAGGACGGAGATTTCCTGGCCTCTGCGATGGACGGGTTGCGCAGTAAGCCGTACGTACCATAAGTTGACTGATGGTGACTGAGTGATCCGATGCTGCATCCCAGGATGCAGGTCAGATCACTACTAAACACAGGAGGTGTCTACTTGTAATAGATGCCTCCTACTGCATCACCATACAGTGATATCACTGCTGTTTCCAAGGAAGTGACAGCCGCTCCATCCACATCTGAATTAGGCTCAATATGTTTGTAAGAATAAGAGTGCACAGAGTCTTTATTATCACTTGGGCCAGAGACATTCATACGTGCACGCAGTACTTGAAACCCCCCTCCCCCTGCCGGATCTATTGGCGCAGCTTACTGATATTTTTCTTTCTTTAGCGTAAGCAGAGTGCAGGGCCTCAGGCATAACATGGCAGCGCTGCCTCCTTCTATCATGAGAGGCCGGTGGCTGAAAGTAGTAGCAGCTGCAGCGAGCAGCTTCTCTCAGGCTTTTCCTCTTCCTGTGGGCCCGGGGCTTACAGAGCTGGCCTGTCCGGGTGACTGACTGACCTGTGAGGCGTGAGTGACTGACTCCAGCTCCAGGTGTGTGTCACATGTTGGGGGTGCCGGCAGCGGTGGAAAGGGGGGTGCGCGGCGTGGATGTCTATAATAAATTATGGTGGCTCCTGCATACTATATACATGATTGTCGCTGTGTGTATATGAGTATGTATGCATACTTTGTGCTATGTCTGGTACAGTATGTGTGTGTGTATATATACTGCATGTGTGTGTTTAGGTATGTCGTGTGTGTGTGTGTGTGTGTGTGTGTGTGTGTGTGTGTGTGTGTGTAATCAGAAGGATCACCCCGGAATCAGTAAAAGTTAATTAGTGTTCCTCACGTTCAGAGGCGTAGCATGGAGACATGACACCCGGAGCAGAGTCATGTCACGCACCTTCACCCACCACCACACATACATACATACATACATACATACATACATACATACATACATACATACATACAGTTGTGCTCATAAGTTTACATACCCTAGCAGAATTTGTGATTTTCTGGCCATTTGTCAGGGAATATGAATGATAACTCACAAATTTTTCTTTCACTCATGGTTAGTGGTTGGGTGATGCAATTTATTATCAAACAACTGTGTTTACTCTTTTTAAATCTTAATGACAACAGAAACTACCCAAATGACCCTGATCAAAAGTTTACATACCCTGGAGATTTTGGCCTGATAACATTCACACAAGTTGACCCAAACGGGTTTGAATGGCTACTAAAGGTAACCATCCTCACCTGTGATCTGTTTGCTTGTAATCAGTGCAGGGTCAAGCTGGCCCACAGGGGTAAAGGGGAAACCACCGGTGGGCCACACTGCCTGAGGGCCCACTCCTTCCTCTAGGGATCAGGTTCCAGACTGTGCACTTGTATTATACATGGTAGATATGTTGCATTACACTGCACAAGACTATTGTGCATTTCAAGCCTCTGTGGAGGATGGCCACACCCCCTTTGTAGGCTGGTCAGACCCCTAAGTATGGGCCCCAATCTCTGCATTCCCCCGGTGGGCCCTTTATACCCCAGTCCGACACTGAATCAGTGTGTGTGTATAAAAGGTCAGTGAGTTTCTAGACTCCTGAAAGACCCTTGCATCTTTCATCCAGTGCTGCACTGACGTGTCTGGATTCTGAGTTATGGGGAAAGCAAAAGAATTGTCAAAGGATCTGCGGGAAAAGGTAATTGAACTGTATAAAACAGGAAAGGGATATAAAAAGATATCCAAGCAATTGAGAATGCCAATCAGCAGTGTTCAAACTGTAATTAAGAAGTGGAAAATGAGGGATTCTGTGGAAACCAAATCACGGTCAGGTAGACCAACAAAATTTCAGCCACAACTGCCAGGAAAATTGTTCCGGATGCAAAGAAAAATCCACAAATAACTTCAGCTGAAATACATGACTCTCTGAAAAAAAGTGGTGTGGTTGTTTCAAGATGCACAATAAGGAGGCATTTGAAGAAAAATGGGCTGCATGGTCGAGTCGCCAGAAGAAAGCCATTACTACGCAAATGCCACAAAGCATCCCGCTTACAATACTCCAAACAGCACAGAGACAAGCCTCAAAACTTCTGGAACAAAGTCATTTGGAGTGATGAGACCAAAATTGAACTTTTTGGCCACAACCATAAACGTTACATTTGGAGAGGAGTCAACAAGGCCTATGATGAAAGGTACACCATTCCTACTGTGAAACACGGAGGTGGATCGCTGATGTTTTGGGGATGTGTGAGTTACAAATTCACTGGAAACTTGGTCATAATTGATGGCAATATGAATGCAGCATGTTATCAGAAAATACTGAAGGAAAATTTGCACTCATCAGCCCGGAAGCTGAGCAATGATCCAAAACACAAGGCCAAGTCGACCTGTCATTGGCTACAGCAGAATAAAGTGAAGGTTCTGGAGTGGCCATCTCAGTCTCCTGACCTTAATATCATTGAGCCACTCTGGGGAGATCTCAAACGTGCAGTTCATGCAAGACAGCCCAAGAATTTACAGGAACTGGAGGCTTTTTGCCAAGAAGAATGGGCAGCTTTACCATCTGAGAAAATAAAGAGCCTCATCCACAACTACCACAAAAGACTTCAAACTGTCATTGATATTAAAGGGGGCAATACACGGTATTAAGAACTGGGGTATGTAAACTTACGATCAGGGTCATTTGGGTAGTTTCTGTTGTCATTATGATTTAAAAAGAGTAAACACAGTTGTTTGACAATAAATGGCTTCACCCAACCACTAACCATGAGTGAAAGAAAAGTTTGTGAGTTATCATTCATATTCTCTGACAAATGGCCAGAAAATAACAAATTCTGCTAGGGTATGTAAACTTATAAGCACAACTGTACATACATAGATTCACACACATTTAGGCACAGACACACACAAACACCCAAATATACACACACAGATATACACAGACATACACATATACACACAGACATACATAAGCACACACATATACGCACACATAATGTATACAAAGATATATATATGTCAAAAATAAGGAGAGCGCACCAGTGAATAATAATAAAAGGTAATACTTTACTTGTGCAAATATCCACGTACATGTAAGTTAAAATTGATGCACTTAGCCAGTTTCTCCGGTAACTGCCGCCACGGAATGATCCTTCTGCTAGCGGGGTATTTCTCACGGAGAAGCCGTCTGCTCTGTATCAGAGAAATACCCCGCTAGCAGAAGGATCATTCCGTGGCGGTAGTTACCGGAGAAACTGGCTAAGTGCATCAATTTTAACTTACATGTACGTGGATATTTGCACAAGTAAAGTATTACCTTTTATTATTATTCACTGGTGCGCTCTCCTTATTTTTGACATTACTTAGAAACCCCCGACTCCTGGCAGGAGTGGATGAGCGGGCACCGCATGAGTTAATTAATAAACTCTGGACTTACCACAGTGTGCGCGGATCAGAACTCTACATATCCAAAGAGATATATATATATATATATATACACACACATAAACACACACATACATGTATACACATTAGCACACAGACATATACACACATTTAAACACAGACATATACACATAAACACTAGAGATGAGCGGGTTCGGTTCCTCTGAATCCGAACCCGCCCGAACTTCAGTTTTTTTTACACGGGGCCGAGCGACTCGGATCTTCCCGCCTTGCTCGGTTAACCCGAGCGCGCACGAACGTCATCATCACACTGTCGGATTCTCGCGAGGCTCGGATTCTATCGCGAGACTCGGATTCTATATAAGGAGCCGCGCGTCGCCGCCATTTTCACACGTGCATTGAGATTGATAGGGAGAGGACGTGGCTGGCGTCCTCTCCGTTTAGAAATTAAAATAGGAGAGTGAGACACGTTCATTACTATACTTACTGGAGCTTAGGAGGAGTTATTATATTATACTACTAGTGACTGATGACCAGTGACCTGACCACCAGTGCAGTTTTATAATTTATTAATATTTAAATAATAATCCGTTCTGTTCTTGTTCTCTGCCTGAAAAAAACGATACACAGCTTAATTGTGGGGGAGACTGGGGAGCAGTTATAGGTTATAGCAGGAGCCAGGAGTACATATTAAACAGTGCACACTTTTGCTGCCAGAGAGAGACTAGTGCCACTGCCAGTGTGACTGACCACTGTGACCAGTGACCTGACCACACTGACCACCAGTACTATAGTACTATATTTATTGATTGTCTGCCTGAAAAAGTACACTCGTCGTGGACTCGTGTGACTTGTGTGGTGTTTTTTTCTTCTTTAAAAAACTCATTCTGCTGACAGACAGTGTCCAGCAGGTCCGTCATTAATATCTGACTGTGCTCACACAGCTTAATTGTGGGGGAGACTGGGGAGCAGTTATAGGTTATAGCAGGAGCCAGGAGTACATATTAAACAGTGCACACTTTTGCTGCCAGAGAGAGACTAGTGCCACTGCCAGTGTGACTGACCACTGTGACCAGTGACCTGACCACACTGACCACCAGTACTATAGTACTATATTTATTGATTGTCTGCCTGAAAAAGTACACTCGTCGTGGACTCGTGTGACTTGTGTGGTGTTTTTTTCTTCTTTAAAAAACTCATTCTGCTGACAGACAGTGTCCAGCAGGTCCGTCATTAATATCTGACTGTGCTCACACAGCTTAATTGTGGGGGAGACTGGGGAGCAGTTATAGGTTATAGCAGGAGCCAGGAGTACATATTAAACAGTGCACACTTTTGCTGCCAGAGAGAGACTAGTGCCACTGCCAGTGTGACTGACCACTGTGACCAGTGACCTGACCACACTGACCACCAGTACTATAGTACTATATTTATTGATTGTCTGCCTGAAAAAGTACACTCGTCGTGGACTCGTGTGACTTGTGTGGTGTTTTTTTCTTCTTTAAAAAACTCATTCTGCTGACAGACAGTGTCCAGCAGGTCCGTCATTAATATCTGACTGTGCTCACACAGCTTAATTGTGGGGGAGACTGGGGAGCAGTTATAGGTTATAGCAGGAGCCAGGAGTTCATATTAAACAGTGCACACTTTTGCTGCCAGAGAGAGACTAGTGCCACTGCCAGTGTGACTGACCACTGTGACCAGTGACCTGACCACACTGACCACCAGTACTATAGTACTATATTTATTGATTGTCTGCCTGAAAAAGTACACTCGTCGTGGACTCGTGTGACTTGTGTGGTGTTTTTTTCTTCTTTAAAAAACTCATTCTGCTGACAGACAGTGTCCAGCAGGTCCGTCATTAATATCTGACTGTGCTCACACAGCTTAATTGTGGGGGAGACTGGGGAGCAGTTATAGGTTATAGCAGGAGCCAGGAGTACATATTAAACAGTGCACACTTTTGCTGCCAGAGAGAGACTAGTGCCACTGCCAGTGTGACTGACCACTGTGACCAGTGACCTGACCACACTGACCACCAGTACTATAGTACTATATTTATTGATTGTCTGCCTGAAAAAGTACACTCGTCGTGGACTCGTGTGACTTGTGTGGTGTTTTTTTCTTCTTTAAAAAACTCATTCTGCTGACAGACAGTGTCCAGCAGGTCCGTCATTAATATCTGACTGTGCTCACACAGCTTAATTGTGGGGGAGACTGGGGAGCAGTTATAGGTTATAGCAGGAGCCAGGAGTACATATTAAACAGTGCACACTTTTGCTGCCAGAGAGAGACTAGTGCCACTGCCAGTGTGACTGACCACTGTGACCAGTGACCTGACCACACTGACCACCAGTACTATAGTACTATATTTATTGATTGTCTGCCTGAAAAAGTACACTCGTCGTGGACTCGTGTGACTTGTGTGGTGTTTTTTTCTTCTATAAAAAACTCATTCTGCTGACAGACAGTGTCCAGCAGGTCCGTCATTAATATCTGACTGTGCTCACACAGCTTAATTGTGGGGGAGACTGGGGAGCAGTTATAGGCAGGGGTTAAAGTGGGGGGGAACGAGGTGGAACTGAGTTCCACCACCTGTAATGGTAGGGGGAACTAGTTCCACCTCCTCCATTGCCCTGCACAGTAATTCCAACAGAAAAGCCCACACCATCATCTGCGTCAATCGATGATACAGACGGCACTAGTGTTGATGATGAGCTGCAGCCACCTACTCCTTCCTCAGGTCCTGGTGCCTCCATGGTCTTCCTCCATGAGTTCCACCACCTCACCAGGACCACTTTAAGCCCTGGTTATAGGTTATAGCAGGAGCCAGGAGTACATATTAAACAGTGCACACTTTTGCTGCCAGAGAGAGACTAGTGCCACTGCCAGTGTGACTGACCACTGTGACCAGTGACCTGACCACACTGACCACCAGTACTATAGTACTATATTTATTGATTGTCTGCCTGAAAAAGTACACTCGTCGTGGACTCGTGTGACTTGTGTGGTGTTTTTTTCTTCTATAAAAAACTCATTCTGCTGACAGACAGTGTCCAGCAGGTCCGTCATTATATAATATTATATACCTGTCCGGCTGCAGTAGTGATATATTTTTTTATATCATTATTTATCATCCAGTCTATACTAGCAGCAGACACAGTACGGTAGTTCACGGCTGTAGCTACCTCTGTGTCGGCACTCGGCAGTCCATCCATAATTGTATACCACCTACCCGTGGTTTTTTTTTTCTTTCTTCTTTATACATACTACATCTCATTATCAACCAGTCTATATTAGCAGCTAGTATCTAGCTAGTATTATTAGCTAGTACTATTATTATTAGCTAGTATTAGTACTAGTATTATTAGCTAGTACTAGTATCCATCCATCTCCATTGTTTACCTGAGGTGCCTTTTAGTTGTGCCTATTAAAATATGGAGAACAAAAATGTTGAGGTTCCAAAATTAGGGAAAGATCAAGATCCACTTCCACCTCGTGCTGAAGCTGCTGCCACTAGTCATGGCCGAGACGATGAAATGCCAGCAACGTCGTCTGCCAAGGCCGATGCCCAATGGCATAGTACAGAGCATGTCAAATCCAAAACACCAAATATCAGTAAAAAAAGGACTCCAAAACCTAAAATAAAATTGTCGGAGGAGAAGCGTAAACTTGCCAATATGCCATTTACCACACGGAGTGGCAAGGAACGGCTGAGGCCCTGGCCTATGTTCATGGCTAGTGGTTCAGCTTCACATGAGGATGGAAGCACTCAGCCTCCCGCTAGAAAAATGAAAAGACTCAAGCTGGCAAAAGCAGTAGCACCGCAAAGAACTGTGCGTTCTTCGAAATCCCAAATCCACAAGGAGAGTCCAATTGTGTCGGTTGCGATGCCTGACCTTCCCAACACTGGACGTGAAGAGCATGCGCCTTCCACCATTTGCACGCCCCCTGCAAGTGCTGGAAGGAGCACCCGCAGTCCAGTTCCTGATAGTCAGATTGAAGATGTCAGTGTTGAAGTACACCAGGATGAGGAGGATATGGGTGTTGCTGGCGCTGGGGAGGAAATTGACCAGGAGGATTCTGATGGTGAGGTGGTTTGTTTAAGTCAGGCACCCGGGGAGACACCTGTTGTCCGTGGGAGGAATATGGCCGTTGACATGCCTGGTGAAAATACCAAAAAAATCAGCTCTTCGGTGTGGAGGTATTTCAACAGAAATGCGGACAACAGGTGTCAAGCCGTGTGTTGCCTTTGTCAAGCTGTAATAAGTAGGGGTAAGGACGTTAACCACCTCGGAACATCCTCCCTTATACGTCACCTGCAGCGCATTCATAATAAGTCAGTGACAAGTTCAAAAACTTTGGGTGACAGCGGAAGCAGTCCACTGACCAGTAAATCCCTTCCTCTTGTAACCAAGCTCCCGCAAACCACCCCACCAACTCCCTCAGTGTCAATTTCCTCCTTCCCCAGGAATGCCAATAGTCCTGCAGGCCATGTCACTGGCAATTCTGACGATTCCTCTCCTGCCTGGGATTCCTCCGATGCATCCTTGCGTGTAACGCCTACTGCTGCTGGCGCTGCTGTTGTTGCTGCTGGGAGTCGATGGTCATCCCAGAGGGGAAGTCGTAAGCCCACTTGTACTACTTCCAGTAAGCAATTGACTGTTCAACAGTCCTTTGCGAGGAAGATGAAATATCACAGCAGTCATCCTGCTGCAAAGCGGATAACTGAGGCCTTGACAACTATGTTGGTGTTAGACGTGCGTCCGGTATCCGCCGTTAGTTCACAGGGAACTAGACAATTTATTGAGGCAGTGTGCCCCCGTTACCAAATACCATCTAGGTTCCACTTCTCTAGGCAGGCGATACCGAGAATGTACACGGACGTCAGAAAAAGACTCGCCAGTGTCCTAAAAAATGCAGTTGTACCCAATGTCCACTTAACCACGGATATGTGGACAAGTGGAGCAGGGCAGGGTCAGGACTATATGACTGTGACAGCCCACTGGGTAGATGTATGGACTCCCGCCGCAAGAACAGCAGCGGCGGCACCAGTAGCAGCATCTCGCAAACGCCAACTCTTTCCTAGGCAGGCTACGCTTTGTATCACCGGTTTCCAGAATACGCACACAGCTGAAAACCTCTTACGGCAACTGAGGAAGATCATCGCGGAATGGCTTACCCCAATTGGACTCTCCTGTGGATTTGTGGCATCGGACAACGCCAGCAATATTGTGTGTGCATTAAATATGGGCAAATTCCAGCACGTCCCATGTTTTGCACATACCTTGAATTTGGTGGTGCAGAATTTTTTAAAAAACGACAGGGGCGTGCAAGAGATGCTGTGGGTGGCCAGAAGAATTGCGGGACACTTTCGGCGTACAGGCACCACGTACAGAAGACTGGAGCAACACCAAAAACGCCTGAACCTGCCCTGCCATCATCTGAAGCAAGAAGTGGTAACGAGGTGGAATTCAACCCTCTATATGCTTCAGAGGTTGGAGGAGCAGCAAAAGGCCATTCAAGCCTATACATCTGACCACGATATAGGAGGTGGAATGCACCTGTCTCAAGCGCAGTGGAGAATGATTTCAACGTTGTGCAAGGTTCTGATGCCCTTTGAACTTGCCACACGTGAAGTCAGTTCAGACACTGCCAGCCTGAGTCAGGTCATTCCCCTCATCAGGCTTTTGCAGAAGAAGCTGGAGACATTGAAGGAGGAGCTAACACGGAGCGATTCCGCTAGGCATGTGGGACTTGTGGATGGAGCCCTTAATTCGCTTAACCAGGATTCACGGGTGGTCAATCTGTTGAAATCAGAGCACTACATTTTGGCCACCGTGCTCGATCCTAGATTTAAAACCTACCTTGGATCTCTCTTTCCGGCAGACACAAGTCTGCTGGGGTTGAAAGACCTGCTGGTGAGAAAATTGTCAAGTCAAGCGGAACGCGACCTGTCAACATCTCCTCCTTCACATTCTCCCGCAACTGGGGGTGCGAGGAAAAGGCTCAGAATTCCGAGCCCACCCGCTGGCGGTGATGCAGGGCAGTCTGGAGCGACTGCTGATGCTGACATCTGGTCCGGACTGAAGGACCTGACAACAATTACGGACATGTCGTCTACTGTCACTGCATATGATTCTCTCACCATTGAAAGAATGGTGGAGGATTATATGAGTGACCGCATCCAAGTAGGCACGTCACACAGTCCGTACTTATACTGGCAGGAAAAAGAGGCAATTTGGAGGCCATTGCACAAACTGGCTTTATTCTACCTAAGTTGCCCTCCCACAAGTGTGTACTCCGAAAGAGTGTTTAGTGCCGCCGCTCACCTTGTCAGCAATCGGCGTACGAGGTTACATCCAGAAAATGTGGAGAAGATGATGTTCATTAAAATGAATTATAATCAATTCCTCCGCGGAGACATTGACCAGCAGCAATTGCCTCCACAAAGTACACAGGGAGCTGAGATGGTGGATTCCAGTGGGGACGAATTGATAATCTGTGAGGAGGGGGATGTACACGGTGATATATCGGAGGATGATGATGAGGTGGACATCTTGCCTCTGTAGAGCCAGTTTGTGCAAGGAGAGATTAATTGCTTCTTTTTTGGTGGGGGTCCAAACCAACCCGTCATATCAGTCACAGTCGTGTGGCAGACCCTGTCACTGAAATGATGGGTTGGTTAAAGTGTGCATGTCCTGTTTATACAACATAAGGGTGGGTGGGAGGGCCCAAGGACAATTCCATCTTGCACCTCTTTTTTCTTTAATTTTTCTTTGCGTCATGTGCTGTTTGGGGAGGGTTTTTTGGAAGGGACATCCTGCGTGACACTGCAGTGCCACTCCTAGATGGGCCCGGTGTTTGTGTCGGCCACTAGGGTCGCTTATCTTACTCACACAGTCAGCTACCTCATTGCGCCTCTTTTTTTCTTTGCGTCATGTGCTGTTTGGGGAGGGTTTTTTGGAAGGGACATCCTGCGTGACACTGCAGTGCCACTCCTAGATGGGCCCGGTGTTTGTGTCGGCCACTAGGGTCGCTTATCTTACTCACACAGTCAGCTACCTCATTGTGCCTCTTTTTTTCTTTGCGTCATGTGCTGTTTGGGGAGGGTTTTTTGGAAGGGACATCCTGCGTGACACTGCAGTGCCACTCCTAGATGGGCCCGGTGTTTGTGTCGGCCACTAGGGTCGCTTATCTTACTCACACAGTCAGCTACCTCATTGCGCCTCTTTTTTTCTTTGCGTCATGTGCTGTTTGGGGAGGGTTTTTTGGAAGGGACATCCTGCGTGACACTGCAGTGCCACTCCTAGATGGGCCCGGTGTTTGTGTCGGCCACTAGGGTCGCTTATCTTACTCACACAGTCAGCTACCTCATTGCGCCTCTTTTTTTCTTTGCGTCATGTGCTGTTTGGGGAGGGTTTTTTGGAAGGGACATCCTGCGTGACACTGCAGTGCCACTCCTAGATGGGCCCGGTGTTTGTGTCGGCCACTAGGGTCGCTTATCTTACTCACACAGTCAGCTACCTCATTGCGCCTCTTTTTTTCTTTGCGTCATGTGCTGTTTGGGGAGGGTTTTTTGGAGGGGACATCCTGCGTGACACTGCAGTGCCACTCCTAGATGGGCCCGGTGTTTGTGTCGGCCACTAGGGTCGCTTATCTTACTCACACAGTCAGCTACCTCATTGCACCTCTTTTTTTCTTTGCGTCATGTGCTGTTTGGGGAGGGTTTTTTGGAAGGGACATCCTGCGTGACACTGCTGTGCCACTCCTAGATGGGCCCGGTGTTTGTGTCGGCCACTAGGGTCGCCCAGCTTAGTCATCCAGCGACCTAGGTGCAAATTTTAGGACTAAAAATAATATTGTGAGGTGTGAGGTATTCAGAATAGACTGAAAATGAGTGTAAATTATGGTTTTTGAGGTTAATAATACTTTGGGATCAAAATGACCCCCAAATTCTATGATTTAAGCTGTTTTTTAGTGTTTTTAAAAAAAAAACACCCGAATCCAAAACACACCCGAATCCGACAAAAAAAATTCGGTGAGGTTTTGCCAAAACGCGTTCGAACCCAAAACACGGCCGCGGAACCGAACCCAAAACCAAAACACAAAACCCGAAAAATTTCCGGCGCTCATCTCTAATAAACACACAGTATATACACATTAATTCTCACCAAGAGGGCAGCAGCAGAGCAGCTCCTCGTTCCAGCCTGGAAGGGCAGAGCTTCTATGTGATTGGCAAGCTGGGCCTCCGTGGGTAGAAGGAAAGGACTGAGGAAAGGGAAGGGGTGGCCACCACACTGCCTGCATGTTCCAGATCACTAAATGCAGATCCCTGACAGCCAGGAAAGTTCTTCTGACAAGCCTCCAAACCTCCCCTCCTCCCTAACAACACACCACACTGCACTGCACTGCACTGCACAGGACTCTCTGCACTGCAATCAGTGATATGCAACATGCAGGCAGTGTGGTGGCCACCCCTTCCCTCTCTTCTAGTCATCTCCTCCTACTCCTGCCCAAGATCCCGGCTCTCACCTGTGCAGTGAGCCGGCGCCTTCTGTCCCCAGCAGCGCCTGGAGCTCAAGCTCCACTTGTTCCACCCTCCCTACGTCCCTGCTCGTTCATGCATTATTGGTATGTATAACCTTCTCAATTGGTTCCCTTAAGATATATGGAAGCACCCTAGTGGATAATCCTTCTGATTACTCCTCATCTTCCTCTTTAGGTCCAACACTTTAGTTGGTCATTTTTTACTTCAGTTCTTTTTGAGGACTATCTTCAGTTGAAGAATATTATCTGAAAAAAGCGACTGACTTTTTATTTGTAATACATCAGTTCAATATGTATATTCAATTGTTCCTGCTCTCCTCCTTTGATTATCTGATTTGTAAATTTATTTTAGTAATAAGAATTTATGGGTTAGTTTTCAGATTGTCTCAAGCCGGCATTTCTATTGATTTATTTGTATACCATGCTTTCTTAAAATTATTGGTATGTATTCACATTCATTTGTTATTGTTAAATTCATTATTATTGTTTGTTGTACTGAGTTGCTGTCTTTGCCACTTAGATAATGTACCCCTGAGGAAGTCCTTTGGGATGAACGGCATTGGGTTCTATGTTCATTCGATTTTTGTATCACCATTCAAATAATAGCCCGGCCAAGAAAACTTCTTTATTCAACTGGAAAGATTTACTCTGCACATTTGTGAAAACATGTATTTTTATACATTTTTGCCATTTTTGTATGGAATTGTGAATACATTTTACGTATATCTTATTTTTAAGCTTTAATAAGTTTTTTATGCCATAGTTAGTGAGATGATATACTGTTTGGAATAACTACACTAGCGCCCTCAGAACAGCATTTTGTATCATTTTATTGAGCCTCTGCTAGTGGGGAACTTTTCTAGAGGTGCTGCTTCTATTTTGCCCTAGCGCAATTGGGTATTTGTGTTTTTAAACTGAGGAAGGGGAATTACACCCTGAAACATTACGAATAAATTGGCCCAGTGGGGTCTTTTGTTTGCACTTTAAACGATATTTGCAAGTCTCTGAGTGCCGCCCACACAAAGGATACATACACAGATGCTGCTCTGCAGGGAAGGCACCGGAGCAAGGTGAACGTAAGTCCGGAGTGCCAGGGACCCTATATACGTGGACATATATATAGGGGCGGAGCTTGCTAGACGTCTCGCTCACTCGGTCTCTGCATCTCCCTGTGATCGCTGCGGGTGGCCGGACGGGCTTCTGAATTAGAGATGAGCGCCTGAAATTTTTCGGGTTTTGTGTTTTGGTTTTGGGTTCGGTTCCGCGGCCGTGTTTTGGGTTCGACCGCGTTTTGGCAAAACCTCACCGAATTTTTTTGTCGGATTCGGGTGTGTTTTGGATTCGGGTGTTTTTTTTAAAAAACACTAAAAAACAGCTTAAATCATAAAATTTGGGGGTCATTTTGATCCCATATTATTATTAACCACAAAAACCATAATTTCCACTCATTTTCAGTCTATTCTGAATACCTCACACCTCACAATATTATTTTTAGTCCTAAAATTTGCACCAAGGTCGCTGGATGACTAAGCTAAGCGACACTAGTGGCCGACACAAACACCTGGCCCATCTAGGAGTGGCACTGCAGTGTCACGCAGGATGTCCCTTCCAAAAAACCCTCCCCAATCAGCACATGACGCAAAGAAAAAAAGAGGCGCAATGAGGTAGCTGACTGTGTGAGTAAGATAAGCGACCCTAGTGGCCGACACAAACACCGGGCCCATTTAGGAGTGGCACTGCAGTGTCACGCAGGATGTCCCTTCCAAAAAACCCTCCCCAATCAGCACATGACGCAAAGAAAAAAAGAGGCGCAATGAGGTAGCTGACTGTGTGAGTAAGATTAGCGACCCTAGTGGCCGACACAAACACCGGGCCCATTTAGGAGTGGCACTGCAGTGTCACGCAGGATGTCCCTTCCAAAAAACCCTCCCCAATCAGCACATGACGCAAAGAAAAAAAGAGGCGCAATGAGGTAGCTGACTGTGTGAGTAAGATTAGCGACCCTAGTGGCCGACACAAACACCGGGCCCATTTAGGAGTGGCACTGCAGTGTCACGCAGGATGTCCCTTCCAAAAAACCCTCCCCAATCAGCACATGACGCAAAGAAAAAAAGAGGCGCAATGAGGTAGCTGACTGTGTGAGTAAGATTAGCGACCCTAGTGGCCGACACAAACACCGGGCCCATTTAGGAGTGGCACTGCAGTGTCACGCAGGATGTCCCTTCCAAAAAACCCTCCCCAATCAGCACATGACGCAAAGAAAAAAAGAGGCGCAATGAGGTAGCTGACTGTGTGAGTAAGATTAGCGACCCTAGTGGCCGACACAAACACCGGGCCCATTTTGGAGTGGCACTGCAGTGTCACGCAGGATGTCCCTTCCAAAAAACCCTCCCCAATCAGCACATGACGCAAAGAAAAAAAGAGGCGCAATGAGGTAGCTGACTGTGTGAGTAAGATTAGCGACCCTAGTGGCCGACACAAACACCGGGCCCATTTAGGAGTGGCACTGCAGTGTCACGCAGGATGTCCCTTCCAAAAAACCCTCCCCAATCAGCACATGACGCAAAGAAAAAAAGAGGCGCAATGAGGTAGCTGACTGTGTGAGTAAGATTAGCGACCCTAGTGGCCGACACAAACACCGGGCCCATTTAGGAGTGGCACTGCAGTGTCACGCAGGATGTCCCTTCCAAAAAACCCTCCCCAAACAGCACATGACGCAAAGAAAAATAAAAGAAAAAAGAGGTGCAAGATGGAATTGTCCTTGGGCCCTCCCACCCACCCTTATGTTGTATAAACAAAACAGGACATGCACACTTTAACCAACCCATCATTTCAGTGACAGGGTCTGCCACACGACTGTGACTGATATGACGGGTTGGTTTGGACCCCCCCCCAAAAAAGAAGCAATTAATCTCTCCTTGCACAAACTGGCTCTACAGAGGCAAGATGTCCACCTCATCATCACCCTCCGATATATCACCGTGTACATCCCCCTCCTCACAGATTATCAATTCGTCCCCACTGGAATCCACCATCTCAGCTCCCTGTGTACTTTGTGGAGGCAATTGCTGCTGGTCAATGTCTCCGCGGAGGAATTGATTATAATTCATTTTAATGAACATCATCTTCTCCACATTTTCTGGATGTAACCTCGTACGCCGATTGCTGACAAGGTGAGCGGCGGCACTAAACACTCTTTCGGAGTACACACTTGTGGGAGGGCAACTTAGGTAGAATAAAGCCAGTTTGTGCAATGGCCTCCAAATTGCCTCTTTTTCCTGCCAGTATAAGTATGGACTGTGTGACGTGCCTACTTGGATGCGGTCACTCATATAATCCTCCACCATTCTTTCAATGGTGAGAGAATCATATGCAGTGACAGTAGACGACATGTCCGTAATCGTTGTCAGGTCCTTCAGTCCGGACCAGATGTCAGCATCAGCAGTCGCTCCAGACTGCCCTGCATCACCGCCAGCGGGTGGGCTCGGAATTCTGAGCCTTTTCCTCGCACCCCCAGTTGCGGGAGAATGTGAAGGAGGAGATGTTGACAGGTCGCGTTCCGCTTGACTTGACAATTTTCTCACCAGCAGGTCTTTCAACCCCAGCAGACTTGTGTCTGCCGGAAAGAGAGATCCAAGGTAGGCTTTAAATCTAGGATCGAGCACGGTGGCCAAAATGTAGTGCTCTGATTTCAACAGATTGACCACCCGTGAATCCTTGTTAAGCGAATTAAGGGCTCCATCCACAAGTCCCACATGCCTAGCGGAATCGCTCCGTGTTAGCTCCTCCTTCAATGTCTCCAGCTTCTTCTGCAAAAGCCTGATGAGGGGAATGACCTGACTCAGGCTGGCAGTGTCTGAACTGACTTCACGTGTGGCGAGTTCAAAGGGCATCAGAACCTTGCACAACGTTGAAATCATTCTCCACTGCGCTTGAGACAGGTGCATTCCACCTACTATATCGTGCTCAATTGTATAGGCTTGAATGGCCTTTTGCTGCTCCTCCAACCTCTGAAGCATATAGAGGGTTGAATTCCACCTCGTTACCACTTCTTGCTTCAGATGATGGAAGGGCAGGTTCAGTAGTTTTTGGTGGTGCTCCAGTCTTCTGTACGTGGTGCCTGTACGCCGAAAGTGTCCCGCAATTTTTCTGGCCACCGACAGCATCTCTTGCACGCCCCTGTCGTTTTTTAAATAATTCTGCACCACCAAATTCAAGGTATGTGCAAAACATGGGACGTGCTGGAATTTGCCCATATTTAATGCACACACAATATTGCTGGCGTTGTCCGATGCCACAAATCCACAGGAGAGTCCAATTGGGGTAAGCCATTCCGCGATGATCTTCCTCAGTTGCCGTAAGAGGTTTTCAGCTGTGTGCGTATTCTGGAAACCGGTGATACAAAGCGTAGCCTGCCTAGGAAAGAGTTGGCGTTTGCGAGATGCTGCTACTGGTGCCGCCGCTGCTGTTCTTGCGGCGGGAGTCCATACATCTACCCAGTGGGCTGTCACAGTCATATAGTCCTGACCCTGCCCTGCTCCACTTGTCCACATGTCCGTGGTTAAGTGGACATTGGGTACAACTGCATTTTTTAGGACACTGGTGAGTCTTTTTCTGACGTCCGTGTACATTCTCGGTATCGCCTGCCTAGAGAAGTGGAACCTAGATGGTATTTGGTAACGGGGGCACACTGCCTCAATAAATTGTCTAGTTCCCTGTGAACTAACGGCGGATACCGGACGCACGTCTAACACCAACATAGTTGTCAAGGCCTCAGTTATCCGCTTTGCAGCAGGATGACTGCTGTGATATTTCATCTTCCTCGCAAAGGACTGTTGAACAGTCAATTGCTTACTGGAAGTAGTACAAGTGGGCTTACGACTTCCCCTCTGGGATGACCATCGACTCCCAGCAGCAACAACAGCAGCGCCAGCAGCAGTAGGCGTTACACGCAAGGATGCATCGGAGGAATCCCAGGCAGGAGAGGACTCGTCAGAATTGCCAGTGACATTGCCTGCAGGACTATTGGCATTCCTGGGGAAGGAGGAAATTGACACTGAGGGAGTTGGTGGGGTGGTTTGCGGGAGCTTGGTTACAAGAGGAAGGGATTTACTGGTCAGTGGACTGCTTCCGCTGTCACCCAAAGTTTTTGAACTTGTCACTGACTTATTATGAATGCGCTGCAGGTGACGTATAAGGGAGGATGTTCCGAGGTGGTTAACGTCCTTACCCCTACTTATTACAGCTTGACAAAGGGAACACACGGCTTGACACCTGTTGTCCGCATTTCTGTTGAAATAGTTCCACACCGAAGAGCTGATTTTTTTGGTATTTTCACCAGGCATGTCAACGGCCATATTCCTCCCACGGACAACAGGTGTCTCCCCGGGTGCCTGACTTAAACAAACCACCTCACCATCAGAATCCTCCTGGTCAATTTCCTCCCCAGCGCCAGCAACACCCATATCCTCCTCATCCTGGTGTACTTCAACACTGACATCTTCAATCTGACTATCAGGAACTGGTGCTCCTTCCAGCACTTGCAGGGGGCGTGCAAATGGTGGAAGGCGCATGCTCTTCACGTCCAGTGTTGGGAAGGTCAGGCATCGCAACCGACACAATTGGACTCTCCTTGTGGATTTGGGATTTCGAAGAACGCACAGTTCTTTGCGGTGCTACTGCTTTTGCCAGCTTGAGTCTTTTCATTTTTCTAGCGAGAGGCTGAGTGCCTCCATCCTCATGTGAAGCTGAACCACTAGCCATGAACATAGGCCAGGGCCTCAGCCGTTCCATGCCACTCCGTGTGGTAAATGGCATATTGGCAAGTTTACGCTTCTCCTCCGACAATTTTATTTTAGGTTTTGGAGTCCTTTTTTTACTGATATTTGGTGTTTTGGATTTGACATGCTCTGTACTATGACATTGGGCATCGGCCTTGGCAGACGACGTTGCTGGCATTTCATCGTCTCGGCCATGACTAGTGGCAGCAGCTTCAGCACGAGGTGGAAGTGGATCTTGATCTTTCCCTAATTTTGGAACCTCAACATTTTTGTTCTCCATATTTTAATAGGCACAACTAAAAGGCACCTCAGGTAAACAATGGAGATGGATGGATACTAGTATACAATTATGGACGGACTGCCGAGTGCCGACACAGAGGTAGCTACAGCCGTGAACTACCGTACTGTGTCTGCTGCTAATATAGACTGGTTGATAAAGAAATGTCGTAGTATGTATGTATGAAGAAGAAAGAAAAAAAAACCACGGTTAGGTGGTATACAATTATGGACGGACTGCCGAGTGCCGACACAGAGGTAGCCACAGCCGTGAACTACCGTACTGTACTGTGTCTGCTGCTAATATAGACTGGTTGATAAAGAGATGTAGTAGTATGTATGTATAAAGAAGAAAGAAAAAAAAACCACGGGTAGGTGGTATACAATTATGGACGGACTGCCGAGTGCCGACACAGAGGTAGCCACAGCCGTGAACTACCGTACTGTACTGTGTCTGCTGCTAATATAGACTGGTTGATAAAGAGATGTCGTAGTATGTATGTATGAAGAAGAAAGAAAAAAAAAACCACGGTTAGGTGGTATACAATTATGGACGGACTGCCGAGTGCCGACACAGAGGTAGCCACAGCCGTGAACTACCGTACTGTACTGTGTCTGCTGCTAATATAGACTGGTTGATAAAGAGATGTCGTAGTATGTATGTATAAAGAAGAAAGAAAAAAAAACCACGGTTAGGTGGTATACAATTATGGACGGACTGCCGAGTGCCGACACAGAGGTAGCCACAGCCGTGAACTACCGTACTGTACTGTGTCTGCTGCTAATATAGACTGGTTGATAAAGAGATGTCGTAGTATGTATGTATGAAGAAGAAAGAAAAAAAAACCACGGTTAGGTGGTATACAATTATGGACGGACTGCCGAGTGCCGACACAGAGGTAGCTACAGCCGTGAACTACCGTACTGTGTCTGCTGCTAATATAGACTGGTTGATAAAGAGATGTCGTAGTATGTATGTATGAAGAAGAAAGAAAAAAAAACCACGGTTAGGTGGTATACAATTATGGACGGACTGCCGAGTGCCGACACAGAGGTAGCCACAGCCGTGAACTACCGTACTGTACTGTGTCTGCTGCTAATATAGACTGGTTGATAAAGAGATGTAGTAGTATGTATGTATAAAGAAGAAAGAAAAAAAAACCACGGGTAGGTGGTATACAATTATGGACGGACTGCCGAGTGCCGACACAGAGGTAGCCACAGCCGTGAACTACCGTACTGTACTGTGTCTGCTGCTAATATAGACTGGTTGATAAAGAGATGTCGTAGTATGTATGTATGAAGAAGAAAGAAAAAAAAACCACGGTTAGGTGGTATACAATTATGGACGGACTGCCGAGTGCCGACACAGAGGTAGCCACAGCCGTGAACTACCGTACTGTACTGTGTCTGCTGCTAATATAGACTGGTTGATAAAGAGATGTCGTAGTATGTATGTATAAAGAAGAAAGAAAAAAAAACCACGGTTAGGTGGTATACAATTATGGACGGACTGCCGAGTGCCGACACAGAGGTAGCCACAGCCGTGAACTACCGTACTGTACTGTGTCTGCTGCTAATATAGACTGGTTGATAAAGAGATGTAGTAGTATGTATGTATAAAGAAGAAAGAAAAAAAAACCACGGGTAGGTGGTATACAATTATGGATGGACTGCCGACACAGAGGTAGCTACAGCCGTGAACTACCGTACTGTGTCTGCTGCGACTGGATGATAAATAATGATATAAAAAATATATATATATCACTACTGCAGCCGGACAGGTATATATATTATATAATGACGGACCTGCTGGACACTGTCTGTCAGCAGAATGAGTTTTTTATAGAATAAAAAAAAAAACACCACACAAGTGAAGTCACACGACGAGTGTTTAACTTTTTCAGGCAATCACAATATAGTATACTACTAACTATACTGGTGGTCAGTGTGGTCAGGTCACTGGTCAGTCACACTGGCAGTGGCACTCCTGCAGCAAAAGTGTGCACTGTTTAATTTTAATATAATATGTACTCCTGGCTCCTGCTATAACCTATAACTGGCACTGCAGTGCTCCCCAGTCTCCCCCACAATTATAAGCTGTGTGAGCTGAGCACAGTCAGATATATAATATATACATAGATGATGCAGCACACTGGGCTGAGCAGTGCACACAGATATGGTATGTGACTGTCTTGTACTCCTGGCTCCTGCTATAACCTATAACTTGCACTGCAGTGCTCCCCAGTCTCCCCCACAATTATAAGCTGTGTGAGCTGAGCACAGTCAGATATATAATATATACATAGATGATGCAGGCATGCAGCACACTGGGCTGAGCAGTGCACACAGATATGGTATGTGACTGAGTCACTGTGTGTACCGTTTTTTTCAGGCAGAGAACGGATATATTAAATAAAACAACTGCACTGCTGGTGGTCACTGTGGTCAGTCACTAAACTCTGCACTCTCTTCTACAGTATCAGCCTTAGGTCAATCTCTCTCTCTCTCTCCTAATCTAAATGGAGAGGACGCCAGCCACGTCCTCTCCCTATCAATCTCAATGCACGTGTGAAAATGGCGGCGACGCGCGGCTCCTTATATAGAATCCGAGTCTCGCGAGAATCCGACAGCGTCATGATGACGTTCGGGCGCGCTCGGGTTAACCGAGCAAGGCGGGAAGATCCGAGTCGCTCGGACCCGTGAAAAAAAACATGAAGTTCGTGCGGGTTCGGATTCAGAGAAACCGAACCCGCTCATCTCTATTCTGAATGCAGCGCGGTGTACGGTCCCGGCTTCTGGACACAGCGGTTAATGCACCAGCCTTGTGGAGTTTTCTTTTACGTATAAACTGGCCCAAAGTGTGGGTCCAAAAAGGTATTATTACATCCATACCTGTAATTTGGTTCTATTGATATGTTTTAAAAATAAATCGGATTTACACTATGGGCGCATTCTCCTGAATCCCTTTTTTCCATATATATATATATATATATATATATATACACTGTATGTGTGTCTGTGTGTACGGAACTCCCCCATGAAAATCCTGCATCTGCCCCTGACATTATATGGAAGAAAGGGGGTGATCAGTGCTAGCATATCATGGCTCCTGTACCCCTTCCCAGGCTGATGATGCAAACTTATTTTTTTAAATTTGTAGTTGATAATTCCATGTCCTCTGTGTTGTCCTTAGTTGAAAAAGTTTATTAGACACTGTAAAAAAATCATAAATATTAAGAAGAGAATATAAATAATATTAGGTCCTTGTAAGTTATGTTTCATTTAAGTCTGAGTTATGAAGCTACACACACTTGTCAATAGACTGACTGACTTAAGCTGCTGGCTTTGCTAACTATCAGAATAAATGGGAGGCAATCAATTTGCCGGCTGTCGAGATCCCGGCAGTCAGGATACCGACGCTGGAATCCCGGAATCCCGCCAGCCGGCAATGCTGCCACCCGGAATACCGGCACACAGAAACTATCCCTACTCGTGGGTGTATACGCTATGTACCACTCGCCCCGCTGCCTGCATTCTGACGGGCGGGATGCCGCTGTCGGGATACTGACAGCCGGCATCCCATCCACCAGGATTACATATGTATTCCAAATAAACAGCCACAGGAAAAATGTTCTTAGCACCTAGGAGGTTATCAGTAGCATGTCAATGCTAATTCAGGCCTGGGAAGGCTTTTGTGTGATGTCAGGTCTTTACATCAACGGTAATTGATTTCGAAGGAAATTAGTTTGGCTATTTAGTAACAATGGACATCCTCTCTCTTGCCACTAACAAAGGGAATGTAACCCAGGGGGCCATCAGGGCACATGAGTATTCAGAGACCCAACAGGTAACTAAACCAGGTCAAAGTAACATTATACTGTATGGTATATGGTTTATGACTTAAAATGATATGTTGCTAATAGTGGAGTGTGTAGAAAATTATTTGACACATAGCTGAAGTGAGTTTGCGGGTAAAGTGCAAATGGCAAATCTATAAGAAGCATCGTTTCCAAGATATAAAACTTCTCCACTATCCTACATCACAAACACATTATATTTACTATTATCTAAAATAGCAGTGAGTAATATGGGCATCCCATTTTGTAGATCATCCTCTTTGGATTGATGTTATGTCCAAATATGTAAATGTGAGTTATAAGCGAAAAGAGTAAGTCATGGGAGGTCCCCAGATCCAGATTAATTATCTAATCAGCAAGACCTTGGATGACCTCACCCAGGGGTGATACTCTGCTGATACCATAGGTATCGAAACATGGGCATAGATGGGACAGCTCACCCCCCCCCCCCAATATTTGAGAGGCACCAGTGGGTAGCGGGACGTAGTGCAGCTGCCACCTAGGCTTACCACGGGCAGTGGCAGAATGTAGATAATCCCCGTTCCAGCTGCTCCACCTCCTCCCTCCCTACGGCCCTTCCCCATCTGCCTCCAGGGCCCTCCTCCGCCATGTACCCAGCTCCAGCTACTACAGTGTGTGGTTAGTTACTGTGCGCTGGCCGCTCTTCTGGGACCAGTCCTGTGCCCTTCTCACCTCCCAGCTCATATGTTACTCCCTTCTTCCCCATCTGCTTCCCTTTCATCCCTTCCCCCCTCCCCTTGCAGAACCAAACCCCAGGTAGAAAGAGATAGAAGGAGATATCTATATAAATATAGTTATATATGTTTCTGTCTCTGTCAGGCAGGTGGTCTGGCTGGTAAGTGCATCTGCCCCTGAGGGAAATTAGGGGCGTCAAAATTAAATTATGCCTTGCCCCCCCAACCTAAAAATGTTGTGGTGGCCCTGATGACCACCTATTGGTCTTGGTTCAGACTTTGGACAAACTATGCTTGGCATAGAGGTTTGCAACCTGCAGCCTCTGAAATTTCCTTCTGTTTCTCCCAGGACAGATTAGCTGCGTGCGAACTGTAACTTTTGCAATTTTTATTTTGATTGTTATTAATACAGGTTGAGTATCCCATATCCAAATATTCCGAAATACGGAATATTCCGAAATACGGACTTTTTTGAGTGAGAGTGAGATAGTGAAACCTTTGTTTTTTGATGGCTCAGTGTACACAAACTTTGTTTAATACTCAAAGTTATTAAAAATATTGTATTAAATGACCTTCAGGCTGTGTATATAAGGTGTATATGAAACATAAATGAATTGTGTGAATGTACACACACTTTGTTTAATGCACAAAGTTATAAAAAATATTGGCTAAAATGACCTTCAGGCTGGGTGTATAAGGTGTATATGAAACATAAATACATTCTGTGCTTAGATTTAGGTCCCATCACCATAATATCTCGTTATGGTATCTAATTATTCCAAAATACGGAAAAATCCGATATCCAAAATTCCTCTGGTCCCAAGCATTTTGGATAAGGGATACTCAACCTGTATTATTATTAGTATTAGTATTCTTTATTTATAAGGTGCCACAAGAAATCAGCAGCGCTGAGTTGCAGAGCACATAAGCAAATAAGCAAAACAAGGAAACAGTGACATACAGTTCAAGACAATATAGGACAAGTACAGGTATATAAATATATCTGCATCAGCAGACGGCACTAAAGTAAGTATAAGGGTGGCACAAAACCAAGGGATTTGGTGCCTTCGAAGGGAGTATGGAGTAGAAGATGGTTTAAGTAGGAGAAGTTAAGGCACATGAGGGATGAGGGCCCTGCTCATGACACCTTACATTCACATTTCAGTACTCAATTTGCGGCCAAATCCAACAGGTTTTAGCCATTCCCAACAATGCCAATCCGACTTTTTTAAAGTCGGATTGACATTGTCAGAAACGGGGCTAAAACCTGTCAGATTTGGCCGTGAATCCGTCAAAACATGTGGATCTGCGGGTAATCCGCCAATACGCGTGTTTCCCGACAAGTCAGAATTTCTGACTTGTCAGATAAACGGTAGTTTGATTGAATAGGTAAAATCTGGATTCGACCTTAAATTGTCGGAAACTGCCTACTACAGGGTGTTCGGAAAGTCACTGTGCACTTTTCATAAAGCAGTGAAAACAGCGGAGAAGTGAAGCAGTGGAGAAGTTGCCCATGGCAACCACTCAGCTGCTCCGTATAATTTTATAATATGCAAATTAGAAAAGTTATCTCATTGCTGATTGGTTGCCATGGGCAACTTCTCCACTGCTTCACTTCTCCAATGTTTTCACTGCTTTATGAAAAGTGCACAGTGACTTTCCGAACACCCTGTAGTAGGCACCCAACAATAAGGCGTGGATGTCTGGGTTGCTGAGCCTGTGCAATTGGGGATATTAATACACTGTTATAAATTGCCGAAGTAGGGCGCGAGTATGCCAGACTGCGTGAATGTGGATATTGCATAAAGGTGTTGTGGGAACCCATGACTCCCTTTTTTTAATGTTATCACGGGTGGTGGCAGCTGAGTGGATTGAATTACTGTGCTGTGGGTCCAATTCAGCATGGATCGCTATTGTTCTTAAATCACTATTTGGCTATTTCAGCACATGTATGCATGCACGTAGGCTGGTGCGCGCATGTGCAAGGTCTTAAACTGCATTCTCTTCAGAATGCAGGCTAAGTCGTGGTGGGGGGGTGGGAGGAGGCGGTGACGGGGCATCGACCCCGTATTTTGTGGGCGTTGGTGCATCATTTGGGGGGCGTGGTCCAGAAAAATGGAGGCGTGTCCGGACCGTTTGTGTGGCAGCTCGTGGCAGCTGCGTGACATCACACGCAGCTGCAGCGAGCCTAAACCTGGTGGGTAGCTGTCTTCCTTCACATCTTGCTGCGAAGGCAGGAGGATACCCGAAACACGAGAGCACTTTGCTGCTTAGCAAAGCTTTCGCATGTTAGTGTGTGTGTGGGGGGGGGGGGGGGCAGGACCCAGCATGCTGAGCGGACGTGCCCTGTGCTGGGCGTCCCCCCACATGTTAGTGTAAAGAGTTGTAGTTGTGCAATTTTTTTAGCCTTACTTATACATTTATTAATACAGTGCATAGTTCTGTTTTAGGGCCGGGCCAGCCATGCAATCGTATGGGGCGCCAGCCGACGGCTATTGTGTGCACTGTATTCTATGCTATCTGGCCGGCCGCATAGAATACTGTGAAAATATCCCTCCCAAAATGGCTGCTATCGGAAAGAGGAGAAGGTGGTCATTTTGGCAGGCAACGACACAGCACTGCATGCCGGGAATGTGGCGGCTGTAAGGGGGGCAGCGGCAGTGTAGAGAGCAGGCTTAGCTAGCAGTAGCAGCAGCATGAAACACCCGCTGACAATGAGCAGGGCCAGGTACAGGGCCGTAACTACGTGTGTGCCAAGTGGGCTTGGCACACAGCGCAGTTGCCCTGAGGGCGCACGGCCAGCGGCATGTAATGAGTCAAATTGACTCATTACATGCCGCCTCTGCTGTGTGCGCCGTGCTGGAGGGAGAAGAGACCAGCGCCGGGCAGCGGACAAGGAGGAGGAGGGAGGGGGAGAAAGGAGCCACAGCAGCGCTATTTCATTGGTAGTAAGCGCCGCTGCAGCATGCCCCTCTCCTTCTGTATTGGCTGCCCGGCGCTGCTGTGGATGCTGGGATGCGGTTCCTTCATCCCAGCATCCACAGCAGCGCCAGGCAGCCAATACGGAAGAAGAGGGGGATGCTGCAGCGGCGCTTACTACCAATGAAATAGCGCTGCTGCGGCTCCCTGCTCCCCCTCCCTCCTCCTCCTTCTCATCTCACTGCCTGCACCGAGAGGGAGATCGATGCCAGCACGAGGAGCCTGTCAGCGGGGATAAGGTAAGTATATCCCTCTCTCTCTTTCTCTCTCTCTCTCTCTCTCTCAGGGGCACACCGTCTGCTGCAATGTGTAAAAAGGGGGCCTGGCTGCCGCAATGTGTAAAAAGGGGTCCTGGCTGCCGCAATGGGGGACTGGCTGCCGCAATGTGTAAAAAGGGGCCCTGGCTGCCGCAATAGGGGACTGGCTGCCACAATGTGTAAAAAGGGGGCCTGGCTGCCGCAATGTGTAAAAAGGGGGCCTGGCTGCCGCAATGTGTAAAAAGGGGTCCTGGCTGCCGCAATGTGTAAAAAGGAGGACCGGCTGCCGCAATGTGTAAAAAGGGGTCCTGGCTGCCGCAATGTGTAAAAAGGGGTCCTGGCTACCGCAATGTGTAAAAAGGGGGACTGGCTGCCGCAATGTGTAAAAAGGGGGACTGGCTGCCGCAATGTGTAAAAAGGGGGAATAGCTGCCGCAATGTGTAAAAAGGGGGCCTGGCTGCCGCAATGTGTAAAAAGGGGGCCTGGCTGCCGCAATGTGTAAAGAGGGGGCCTGGCTGCCGCAATGTGTAAAAAGGGGGCCTGGCTGCCGCAATGTGTAAAAAGGGGTCCTGGCTGCCGCAATGTGTAAAAAGGGGTCCTGGCTGCCGCAATGTGTAAAAAGGGGTCCTGGCTGCCGCAATGTGTAAAAAGGGGTCCTGGCTGCCGCAATGGGGGACTGGCTGCCGCAATGTGTAAAAAGGGGCCCTGGCTGCCGCAATGGGGGACTGGCTGCCACAATGTGTAAAAAGGGGGCCTGGCTGCCGCAATGTGTAAAAAGGGGGCCTGGCTGCCGCAATGTGTAAAAAGGGGGCCTGGCTGCCGCAATGTGTAAAAAGGGGTCGTGGCTGCCGCAATGTGTAAAAAGGAGGACCGGCTGCCGCAATGTGTAAAAAGGGGTCCTGGCTGCGGCAATGTGTAAAAAGGGGTCCTGGCTACCGCAATGTGTAAAAAGGGGGACTGGCTGCCACAATGTGTAAAAAGGGGGACTGGCTGCCATAATGTGTAAAAAGGGGGAATGGCTGCCGCAATGTGTAAAAAGGGGGCCTGGCTGCCGCAATGTGTAAAAAGAGGGCCTGGCTGCCGCAATGTGTAAAGAGGGGGCCTGGCTGCCGCAATGTGTAAAAAGGGGGCCTGGCTGCCGCAATGTGTAAAGAGGGGGCCTGTCTGCCGCAATGTGTAAAAAGGGGTCCTGGCTGCCGCAATGTGTAAAAAGGGGTCCTGGCTACCGCAATGTGTAAAAAGGGGGACTGGCTGCCGCAATGTGTAAAAAGGGGGACTGGCTGCCATAATGTGTAAAAAGGGGGAATGGCTGCCGCAATGTGTAAAAAGGGGGCTTGGCTGCCGCAATGTGTAAAAAGGGAGCCTGGCTGCCGCAATGTGTAAAGAGGGGGCCTGGCTGCCGCAATGTGTAAAAAGGGGGCCTGACTGCCGCAATGTGTAAAGAGGGGGCCTGGCTGCCGCAATGTGTAAAAAGGGGGCCAGGCTGCCGCAATGTGTAAAAAGGGGTCCCGTCTGCCGCAATGTGTAAAAAGGAGGACCATCTGCCGCAATGTGTAAAAAGGGGGCCTGGCTGCCGCAATGTGTAAAAAGGGGTCCTGGCTGCCGCAATGTGTAAAAAGGGGTCCTGGCTGCCGCAATGTGTAAAAAGGGGTCCTGGCTGCCGCAATGTGTAAAAAGGGGTCCTGGCTGCCGCAATGTGTAAAAAGGGATCCTGGCTGCCGCAATGGGGGACTGGCTGCCGCAATGTGTAAAAAGGGGTCCTGGCTGCCGCAATGGGGGACTGGCTGCCGCAATGTGTAAAAAGGGGGCCTGGCTGCCGCAATGTGTAAAAAGGGGGCCTGGCTGCCGCAATGTGTAAAAAGGGGGCCTGGCTGCCGCAATGTGTAAAAAGGAGGACCGGCTGCCGCAATGTGTAAAAAGGGGTCCTGGCTGCCGCAATGTGTAAAAAGGGGGACTGGCTGCCGCAATGTGTAAAAAGGGGGACTGGCTGCCATAATGTGTAAAAAGGGGGACTGGCTGCCGCAATGTGTAAAAAGGGGGACTGGCTGCCATAATGTGTAAAAAGGGGGAATGGCTGCCACAATGTGTAAAAAGGGGGCCTGGCTGCCGCAATGTGTAAAAAGGGGGCCTGGCTGCCGCAATGTGTAAAGAGGGGGCCTGGCTGCCGCAATGTGTAAAAAGGGGGCCTGGCTGCTGCAATGTGTAAAGAGGGGGCCTGGCTGCCGCAATGTGTAAAAAGGGGGCCTGGCTGCCGCAATGTGTAAAAAGGGGTCCCGGCTGCCGCAATGTGTAAAAAGGAGGACCGGCTGCCGCAATGTGTAAAAAGGGGTCCTGGCTGCCGCAATGTGTAAAAAGGGGTCCTGGCTACCGCAATGTGTAAAAAGGGGGACTGGCTGCCACAATGTGTAAAAAGGGGGACTGGCTGCCATAATGTGTAAAAAGGGGGAATGGCTGCCGCAATGTGTAAAAAGGGGTCCTGGCTGCCGCAATGGGGGACTGGCTGCCACAATGTGTAAAAAGGGGGCCTGGCTGCCGCAATGTGTAAAAAGGGGGCCTGGCTGCCGCAATGTGTAAAAAGGGGTCCTGGCTGCCGCAATGTGTAAAAAGGAGGACCGGCTGCCGCAATGTGTAAAAAGGGGTCCTGGCTGCCGCAATGTGTAAAAAGGGGTCCTGGCTACCGCAATGTGTAAAAAGGGGGACTGGCTGCCGCAATGTGTAAAAAGGGGGACTGGCTGCCATAATGTGTAAAAAGGGGGAATGGCTGCCGCAATGTGTAAAAAGGGGGCCTAGCTGCCGCAATGTGTAAAAAGAGGGCCTGGCTGCCGCAATGTGTAAAGAGGGGGCCTGGCTGCCGCAATGTGTAAAAAGGGAGCCTGGCTGCCGCAATGTGTAAAGAGGGGGCCTGTCTGCCGCAATGTGTAAAAAGGGGTCCTGGCTGCCGCAATGTGTAAAAAGGGGTCCTGGCTACCGCAATGTGTAAAAAGGGGGACTGGCTGCCGCAATGTGTAAAAAGGGGGACTGGCTGCCATAATGTGTAAAAAGGGGGAATGGCTGCCGCAATGTGTAAAAAGGGGGCCTGGCTGCCGCAATGTGTAAAAAGGGAGCCTGGCTGCCGCAATGTGTAAAGAGGGGGCCTGGCTGCCGCAATGTGTAAAAAGGGGGCCTGACTGCCGCAATGTGTAAAGAGGGGGCCTGGCTGCCGCAATGTGTAAAAAGGGGGCCAGGCTGCCGCAATGTGTAAAAAGGGGTCACGTCTGCCGCAATGTGTAAAAAGGAGGACCATCTGCCGCAATGTGTAAAAAGGGGGCCTGGCTGCCGCAATGTGTAAAAAGGGGTCCTGGCTGCCGCAATGTGTAAAAAGGGGTCCTGGCTGCCGCAATGTGTAAAAAGGGGTCCTGGCTGCCGCAATGTGTAAAAAGGGGTCCTGGCTGCCGCAATGTGTAAAAAGGGATCCTGGCTGCCGCAATGGGGGACTGGCTGCCGCAATGTGTAAAAAGGGGTCCTGGCTGCCGCAATGGGGGACTGGCTGCCGCAATGTGTAAAAAGGGGGCCTGGCTGCCGCAATGTGTAAAAAGGGGGCCTGGCTGCCGCAATGTGTAAAAAGTTGTCCTGGCTGCCGCAATGTGTAAAAAGGAGGACCGGCTGCCGCAATGTGTAAAAAGGGGTCCTGGCTGCCGCAATGTGTAAAAAGGGGGACTGGCTGCCGCAATGTGTAAAAAGGGGGACTGGCTGCCATAATGTGTAAAAAGGGGGAATGGCTGCCGCAATGTGTAAAAAGGGGGCCTGGCTGCCGCAATGTGTAAAAAGGGGGCCTGGCTGCCGCAATGTGTAAAGAGGGGGCCTGGCTGCCGCAATGTGTAAAAAGGGGGCCTGGCTGCCGCAATGTGTAAAGAGGGGGCCTGGCTGCCGCAATGTGTAAAAAGAGGTTCTGGCTGCCGCAATGTGTAAAAAGGGGTCCTGGCTGCCGCAATGTGTAAAGAGGGGGACTGGCTGCCGCAATGTGTAAAAAGGGGGACTGGCTGCCATAATGTGTAAAAAGGGGGAATGGCTGCCACAATGTGTAAAAAGTAGAGATGAGCGCCTGAAATTTTTCGGGTTTTGTGTTTTGGTTTTGGGTTCGGTTCCGCGGCCGTGTTTTGGGTTCGAACGCGTTTTGGCAAAACCTCACCGAATATTTTTTGTCGGATTCGGGTGTGTTTTGGATTCGGGTGTTTTTTTCAAAAAACACTAAAAAACAGCTTAAATCATAGAATTTGGGGGTCATTTTGATCCCAAAGTATTATTAACCTCAAAAACCATAATTTACACTCATTTTCAGTCTATTCTGAATACCTCACACCTCACAATATTATTTTTAGTCCTAAAATTTGCACCGAGGTCGCTGTGTGAGTAAGATAAGCGACCCTAGTGGCCGACACAAACACCGGGCCCATCTAGGAGTGGCACTGCAGTGTCACGCAGGATGTCCCTTCCAAAAAACCCTCCCCAAACAGCACATGACGCAAAGAAAAAAAGAGGCGCAATGAGGTAGCTGACTGTGTGAGTAAGATTAGCGACCCTAGTGGCCGACACAAACACCGGGCCCATTTAGGAGTGGCACTGCAGTGTCACGCAGGATGTCCCTTCCAAAAAACCCTCCCCAATCAGCACATGATGCAAAGAAAAAGAAAAGAAAAAAGAGGTGCAAGATGGAATTGTCCTTGGGCCCTCCCACCCACCCTTATGTTGTATAAACAGGACATGCACACTTTAACCAACCCATCATTTCAGTGACAGGGTCTGCCACACGACTGTGACTGATATGACGGGTTGGTTTGGACCCCCCCCAAAAAAGAAGCAATTAATCTCTCCTTGCACAAACTGGCTCTACAGAGGCAAGATGTCCACCTCATCTTCACCCTCCGATATATCACCGTGTACATCCCCCTCCTCACAGATTATCAATTCGTCCCCACTGGAATCCACCATCTCAGCTCCCTGTGTACTTTGTGGAGGCAATTGCTGCTGGTCAATGTCTCCGCGGAGGAATTGATTATAATTCATTTTAATGAACATCATCTTCTCCACATTTTCTGGATGTAACCTCGTACGCCGATTGCTGACAAGGTGAGCGGCGGCACTAAACACTCTTTCGGAGTACACACTTGTGGGAGGGCAACTTAGGTAGAATAAAGCCAGTTTGTGCAAGGGCCTCCAAATTGCCTCTTTTTCCTGCCAGTATAAGTACGGACTGTGTGACGTGCCTACTTGGATGCGGTCACTCATATAATCCTCCACCATTCTATCAATGTTGAGAGAATCATATGCAGTGACAGTAGACGACATGTCCGTAATCGTTGTCAGGTCCTTCAGTCCGGACCAGATGTCAGCATCAGCAGTCGCTCCAGACTGCCCTGCATCACCGCCAGCGGGTGGGCTCGGAATTCTGAGCCTTTTCCTCGCACCCCCAGTTGCGGGAGAATGTGAAGGAGGAGATGTTGACAGGTCGCGTTCCGCTTGACTTGACAATTTTCTCACCAGCAGGTCTTTCAACCCCAGCAGACTTGTGTCTGCCGGAAAGAGAGATCCAAGGTAGGCTTTAAATCTAGGATCGAGCACGGTGGCCAAAATGTAGTGCTCTGATTTCAACAGATTGACCACCCGTGAATCCTTGTAAAGCGAATTAAGGGCTCCATCCACAAGTCCCACATGCCTAGCGGAATCGCTCCGTGTTAGCTCCTCCTTCAATGTCTCCAGCTTCTTCTGCAAAAGCCTGATGAGGGGAATGACCTGACTCAGGCTGGCAGTGTCTGAACTGACTTCACGTGTGGCAAGTTCAAAGGGCATCAGAACCTTGCACAACGTTGAAATCATTCTCCACTGCGCTTGAGACAGGTGCATTCCACCTACTATATCATGCTCAATTGTATAGGCTTGAATGGCCTTTTGCTGCTCCTCCAACCTCTGAAGCATATAGAGGGTTGAATTCCACCTCGTTACCACTTCTTGCTTCAGATGATGGCAGGGCAGGTTCAGTAGTTTTTGGTGGTGCTCCAGTCTTCTGTACGTGGTGCCTGTACGCCGAAAGTGTCCCGCAATTCTTCTGGCCACCGACAGCATCTCTTGCACGCCCCTGTCGTTTTTTAAAAAATTCTGCACCACCAAATTCAAGGTATGTGCAAAACATGGGACGTGCTGGAATTTGCCCATATTTAATGCACACACAATATTGCTGGCGTTGTCCGATGCCACAAATCCACAGGAGAGTCCAATTGGGGTAAGCCATTCCGCGATGATCTTCCTCAGTTGCCGTAAGAGGTTTTCAGCTGTGTGCGTATTCTGGAAACCGGTGATACAAAGCGTAGCCTGCCTAGGAAAGAGTTGGCGTTTGCGAGATGCTGCTACTGGTGCCGCCGCTGCTGTTCTTGCGGCGGGAGTCCATACATCTACCCAGTGGGCTGTCACAGTCATATAGTCCTGACCCTGCCCTGCTCCACTTGTCCACATGTCCGTGGTTAAGTGGACATTGGGTACAGCTGCATTTTTTAGGACACTGGTGACTCTTTTTCTGAGGTCTGTGTACATTTTCGGTATCGCCTGCCTAGAGAAATGGAACCTAGATGGTATTTGGTACCGGGGACACAGTACCTCCAACAAGTCTCTAGTTGGCTCTGCAGTAATGATGGATACCGGAACCACGTTTCTCACCACCCAGGATGCCAAGGCCTCAGTTATCCGCTTTGCAGTAGGATGACTGCTGTGATATTTCATCTTCCTCGCAAAGGACTGTTGAACAGTCAATTGCTTACTGGAAGTAGTACAAGTGGGCTTACGACTTCCCCTCTGGGATGACCATCGACTCCCAGCGGCAACAACAGCAGCGCCAGCAGCAGTAGGCGTTACACGCAAGGATGCATCGGAGGAATCCCAGGCAGGAGAGGACTCGTCAGAATTGCCAGTGACATGGCCTGCAGGACTATTGGCATTCCTGGGGAAGGAGGAAATTGACACTGAGGGAGTTGGTGGGGTGGTTTGCGTGAGCTTGGTTACAAGAGGAAGGGATTTACTGGTCAGTGGACTGCTTCCGCTGTCACCCAAAGTTTTTGAACTTGTCACTGACTTATTATGAATGCGCTGCAGGTGACGTATAAGGGAGGATGTTCCGTGGTGGTTAACGTCCTTACCCCTACTTATTACAGCTTGACAAAGGGAACACACGGCTTGACACCTGTTGTCCGCATTTCTGGTGAAATACCTCCACACCGAAGAGCTGATTTTTTTGGTATTTTCACCTGGCATGTCAACGGCCATATTCCTCCCACGGACAACAGGTGTCTCCCCGGGTGCCTGACTTAAACAAACCACCTCACCATCAGAATCCTCCTGGTCAATTTCCTCCCCAGCGCCAGCAACACCCATATCCTCCTCATCCTGGTGTACTTCAACACTGACATCTTCAATCTGACTATCAGGAACTGGACTGCGGGTGCTCCTTCCAGCACTTGCAGGGGGCGTGCAAATGGTGGAAGGCGCATGCTCTTCACGTCCAGTGTTGGGAAGGTCAGGCATCGCAACCGACACAATTGGACTCTCCTTGTGGATTTGGGATTTCGAAGAATGCACAGTTCTTTGCTGTGCTGCTTTTGCCAGCTTGAGTCTTTTCATTTTTCTAGCGAGAGGCTGAGTGCTTCCATCCTCATGTGAAGCTGAACCACTAGCCATGAACATAGGCCAGGGCCTCAGCCGTTCCTTGCCACTCCGTGTCGTAAATGGCATATTGGCAAGTTTACGCTTCTCCTCCGACAATTTTATTTTAGGTTTTGGAGTCCTTTTTTTTCTGATATTTGGTGTTTTGGATTTGACATGCTCTGTACTATGACATTGGCCATCGGCCTTGGCAGACGACGTTGCTGGCATTTCATCGTCTCGGCCATGACTAGTGGCAGCAGCTTCAGCACGAGGTGGAAGTGGATCTTGATCTTTCCCTAATTTTGGAACCTCAACATTTTTGTTCTCCATATTTTAATAGGCACAACTAAAAGGCACCTCAGGTAAACAATGGAGATGGATACTAGTATACAATTATGGACTGCCTGCCGAGTGCAGACACAGAGGTAGCCACAGCCGTGAAATACCGTACTGTACTGTGTCTGCTGCTAATATAGACTGGTTGATAAAGAGATGTCTATGTAACTATGTATGTATAAAGAAGAAAGAAAAAAAAACCACGGTTAGGTGGTATACAATTATGGACGGACTGCCTGCCGAGTGCAGACACAGAGGTAGCCACAGCCGTGAACTACCGTACTGTACTGTGTCTGCTGCTAATATAGACTGGTTGATAAAGAGATGTCTATGTAACTATGTATGTATAAAGAAGAAAGAAAAAAAAACCACGGTTAGGTGGTATACAATTATGGACGGACTGCCTGCCGAGTGCAGACACAGAGGTAGCCACAGCCGTGAACTACCGTACTGTACTGTGTCTGCTGCTAATATAGACTGGTTGATAAAGAGATGTCTATGTAACTATGTATGTATAAAGAAGAAAGAAAAAAAAACCACGGTTAGGTGGTATACAATTATGGACGTACTGCCTGCGGAGTGCAGACACAGAGGTAGCCACAGCCGTGAACTACCGTACTGTACTGTGTCTGCTGCTAATATAGACTGGTTGATAAAGAGATGTCTATGTAACTATGTATGTATAAAGAAGAAAGAAAAAAAAACCACGGTTAGGTGGTATATACAATTATGGACGGGCTGCCGAGTGCCGACACAGAGGTAGCCACAGCCGTGAACTACCGCACTGTACTGTGTCTGCTGCTAATATATAGACTGGTTGATAAAGAGATAGTATACTCGTAACTAGTATGTATGTATAAAGAAAGAAAAAAAAAACCACGGTTAGGTGGTATATACAATTATGGACGGGCTGCCGAGTGCCGACACAGAGGTAGCCACAGCCGTGAACTACCGCACTGTACTGTGTCTGCTGCTAATATATAGACTGGTTGATAAAGAGATAGTATACTCGTAACTAGTATGTATGTATAAAGAAAGAAAAAAAAACCACGGTTAGGTGGTATATACAATTATGGACGGGCTGCCGAGTGCCGACACAGAGGTAGCCACAGCCGTGAACTACCGCACTGTACTGTGTCTGCTGCTAATATATAGACTGGTTGATAAAGAGATAGTATACTCGTAACTAGTATGTATGTATAAAGAAAGAAAAAAAAACCACGGTTAGGTGGTATATACAATTATGGACGGGCTGCCGAGTGCCGACACAGAGGTAGCCACAGCCGTGAACTACCGCACTGTACTGTGTCTGCTGCTAATATATAGACTGGTTGATAAAGAGATAGTATACTCGTAACTAGTATGTATGTATAAAGAAAGAAAAAAAAACCACGGTTAGGTGGTATATACAATTATGGACGGGCTGCCGAGTGCCGACACAGAGGTAGCCACAGCCGTGAACTACCGCACTGTACTGTGTCTGCTGCTAATATAGACTGGTTGATAAAGAGATAGTATACTCGTAACTAGTATGTATGTATAAAGAAAGAAAAAAAAACCACGGTTAGGTGGTATATACAATTATGGACGGGCTGCCGAGTGCCGACACAGAGGTAGCCACAGCCGTGAACTACCGCACTGTACTGTGTCTGCTGCTAATATAGACTGGTTGATAAAGAGATAGTATACTCGTAACTAGTATGACTATAAAGAAAGAAAAAAAAAACACGGTTAGGTGGTATATACAATTATGGACGGGCTGCCGAGTGCCGACACAGAGGTAGCCACAGCCGTGAACTACCGCACTGTACTGTGTCTGCTGCTAATATATAGACTGGTTGATAAAGAGATAGTATACTCGTAACTAGTATGTATGTATAAAGAAAGAAAAAAAAACCACGGTTAGGTGGTATATACAATTATGGACGGGCTGCCGAGTGCCGACACAGAGGTAGCCACAGCCGTGAACTACCGCACTGTACTGTGTCTGCTGCTAATATATAGACTGGTTGATAAAGAGATAGTATACTCGTAACTAGTATGTATGTATAAAGAAAAAAAAAAAAACCACGGTTAGGTGGTATATACAATTATGGACAGGCTGCCGAGTGCCGACACAGAGGTAGCCACAGCCGTGAACTACCGCACTGTACTGTGTCTGCTGCTAATATATAGACTGGTTGATAAAGAGATAGTATACTCGTAACTAGTATGTATGTATAAAGAAAGAAAAAAAAACCACGGTTAGGTGGTATATACAATTATGGACGGGCTGCCGAGTGCCGACACAGAGGTAGCCACAGCCGTGAACTACCGCACTGTACTGTGTCTGCTGCTAATATATAGACTGGTTGATAAAGAGATAGTATTCTCGTAACTAGTATGTATGTATAAAGAAAGAAAAAAAAACCACGGTTAGGTGGTATATACAATTATGGACGGGCTGCCGAGTGCCGACACAGAGGTAGCCACAGCCGTGAACTACCGCACTGTACTGTGTCTGCTGCTAATATATAGACTGGTTGATAAAGAGATAGTATACTCGTAACTAGTATGTATGTATAAAGAAAGAAAAAAAAACCACGGTTAGGTGGTATATACAATTATGGACGGGCTGCCGAGTGCCGACACAGAGGTAGCCACAGCCGTGAACTACCGCACTGTACTGTGTCTGCTGCTAATATAGACTGGTTGATAAAGAGATAGTATACTCGTAACTAGTATGTATGTATAAAGAAAGAAAAAAAACCACGGTTAGGTGGTATATACAATTATGGACGGGCTGCCGAGTGCCGACACAGAGGTAGCCACAGCCGTGAACTACCGCACTGTACTGTGTCTGCTGCTAATATAGACTGGTTGATAAAGAGATAGTATACTCGTAACTAGTATGACTATAAAGAAAGAAAAAAAAACCACGGTTAGGTGGTATATACAATTATGGACGGGCTGCCGAGTGCCGACACAGAGGTAGCCACAGCCGTGAACTACCGCACTGTACTGTGTCTGCTGCTAATATAGACTGGTTGATAAAGAGATAGTATACTACTAATATTATATATACTGGTGGTCAGGTCACTGGTCACTAGTCACACTGGCAGTGGCACTCCTGCAGCAAAAGTGTGCACTGTTTAATTTTAATATAATATTATGTACTCCTGGCTCCTGCTATAACCTATAACTGGCACTGCAGTGCTCCCCAGTCTCCCCCACAATTATAAGCTGTGTGAGCTGAGCACAGTCAGATATATATATACATTGATGCAGCACACTGGGCTGAGCAGTGCACACAGATATGGTATGTGACTGAGTCACTGTGTGTATCGTTTTTTTCAGGCAGAGAACGGATATATTAAATAAAACAAACAACTGCACTGTCTGGTGGTCACTGTGGTCGTCAGTCACTAAACTCTGCACTCTCTTCTACAGTATCACAGCCTCAGGTCAATCTCTCTCTCTCTCTCTCAACCCTAATCTAAATGGAGAGGACGCCAGCCACGTCCTCTCCCTATCAATCTCAATGCACGTGTGAAAATGGCGGCGACGCGCGGCTCCTTATATAGAATCCGAGTCTCGCGATAGAATCCGAGCCTCGCGAGAATCCGACAGCGTCATGATGACGTTCGGGCGCGCTCGGGTTAACCGAGCAAGGCGGGAAGATCCGAGTCGCTCGGACCCGTGAAAAAAAACATGAAGTTCGGGCGGGTTCGGATTCAGAGAAACCGAACCCGCTCATCTCTAGTAAAAAGGGGGCCTGGCTGCCGCAATGTGTAAAAAGGGGGCCTGGCTGCCGCAATGTGTAAAGAGGGGGCCTGGCTGCCGCAATGTGTAAAAAGGGGGCCTGGCTGCTGCAATGTGTAAAGAGGGGGCCTGGCTGCCGCAATGTGTAAAAAGGGGGCCTGGCTGCCGCAATGTGTAAAAAGGGGTCCCGGCTGCCGCAATGTGTAAAAAGGAGGACCGGCTGCCGTAATGTGTAAAAAGGGGTCCTGGCTGCCGCAATGTGTAAAAAGGGGTCCTGGCTACCGCAATGTGTAAAAAGGGGGACTGGCTGCCACAATGTGTAAAAAGGGGGACTGGCTGCCATAATGTGTAAAAAGGGGGAATGGCTGCCGCAATGTGTAAAAAGGGACTGGCTGCCGCAATGTGTAAAAAGGGGTCCTGGCTGCCGCAATGTGTAAAAAGGGGGACTGGCTGCCGCAATGTGTAAAAAGGGGGACTGGCTGCCGCAATGTGTAAAAAGGGGGACTGGCTGCCGCAATGTGCAAAGAGGGGGCCTGGCTGCGCAATGTGTAAAAAGGGGGACTGGCTGCCGCAATGTGTAAAAAGGGGGCCTGGCTGCCGCAATGTGTAAAAAGGGGGACTGGCTGCCGCAATGTGTAAAAAGGGGGACTGTCTGCTGTAATGTGTAAAAAGGGGGACGCTGTCTGCTGTAATGTATAAAAGGGGCTCTACCTGGTGTAGTGGCGCTACTGTGCAGCGTAATTTGAATAATGTAGACTACTGTGCACCGTAGTATGAATTGCTAAAATGCCTAGTTACGGCACTGGCCAGGTACAGTGCCAATTTTAAGGGGCATTGATGTGATTATTACTAAGTGAGGCATGGTGCAAGGGGCATTACTGTGTGCTGACATCACTGTGTGCGGCATTCTTTGGTGCAAGGGGCATTACTGAGTGGGATGTACTATGGTGCTAGGGGCATTACTGTGTGGGGCATAGTAAGGTGAAAGGGGCATTACTGTGTGGTGTTTAATATGGTACAAGGGTCATTACAGTGTGGGGCATAATATGGTGCTAGTGGCATTACTGTTTGGGACATAATGTGGTTAAGGTAGCATTTTCCAGCAAGACCATGCCCAATTTAGCAAGACCATGCCCACTTCAGTAAGACCATGCCCCGTTTTCTGGGGCACGTGCACCTCTGGCGCACACATACTTCCCCCCCCCCCCCCCTCCCCCCAATCACTATGGGGCAGGCGGAGTGGGGGGACTTTTTTTTGTGTTCGCACTGGGAGCCAAATTGGCTAGAAACAGCCTTGACGGTGCTGTAGAATGCCCCAGAATCATATGGAGTTCTTCTATGGGATATACATCTTACAATGAGATTTCTGAAGCAACACACCAATGCTTCCAGTAAGTGGTAATCAAGCAGATATTATATGAATCTTGTGATTTTCTGTGCCTTTGCATCCGCTACCTGGCACAGTGTTCTTCTCAGCTTTCTATCAGATAGTGGGCCAGATGTATCATCGTTTGGAAAGTGATAAAATGGAGAGTGAAAAAGTACCAGCCAATCATCTCCTAACTACCATTTTTCAAACACAGCCTGTGACATGGCAGTTAGGAGCTGATTGGCTGGTACTTTTTCACTCTCCATTTTATCACTTTCCAAGCGATGATGCATCTAGCCAACCATTTCTAATCTCTTTTCCATCTCAGTTTTCCACAAAAACTGTATTCAGTATCATGTGTAAGTAGCACAGTTACTACTAGGACTTTAGGGGGTCATTCTGACCTGATCGCACGCTAGGATTTTTCACTGCGCTGCAACCAGGTCACAACTGTGCATGCATATGCACCGCAATGCGCAGCCACGTCGTACGGGTACAAAGCGGATCGTTGCTGAGCGATGGATTTAACAAAGAATCCATTCGCACAGCTGATTGCAAGGAGATTGACAGGAGGAGGGCGTTTGTGGGTGTCAACTGACCATTTTCAGGGAGTGTTTGGAAAAACGCAGGCGTGTCCAAGCGTTTGCAGGGCGGGTATCTGACGTCAATTCCGGACAAGAACAGGCTGAAGTGATCACAGCAGCTGAGTAAATTCTGAGCTAAGCAGAAACTGCACAAAACTTTTTTATACCGCTCGGCTGCACAAGCGTTCGCACACTCGCAAAGCAAACATACACTCCCCTATAGGCGGCGACTATCTGATCGCAGCGCTGTAAAAAAATAGCTAGCGAGCGATCAACTCGAAGTGACCCCCTTAGTGCATAACTCCATATTTATTGACATTCAATGTCACATTTCATTTCATAGCCCAGTTTGGCATTTTATCTACTTTTTTGTGTGTAGAAAGCTACTATCTTGCTCTGTGTTAATTATCTTACTGTTATTAGCAAATATGCTCTCCAGGCTTAAAACCTAACTAATAATATAAATCAAGTCTAAACATACACGTCTGGCGTGTGCAGTCCAGAGCCAGTCACAATGCATGACGGAAGCTGCTGCTGTCCCTACAGCAAAATGAGTTCAAGACTTTAGGGAAATGCATTGTTGTGTGCCCCAGTTCTTCTGGCTGTGTGTGAAACTCACTGTTGTGTTTATCTCTATATGTGACTACCCCCCCCCCCCCCCCTGTATATGTGTGTATCTCTACAGTATATGTAGCTACCTGTGTATGTGTGTCTCTTGACCTCCTGTATATATGTGTCTTATCTCTCTAGAGATGTGCGGCGGGCACTTTTTGTTATTTTGTGTTTTGGTTTTGGTTCTAATTCCATTTTCGTGTTTTGGTTTTGGCTTGGTTTTGCCAAAACCACCCTTGCGTATTTTGGTTTTGGATCTGGGTGATTTTTGAAGAAAAAAAACATAAAACAGCTAAAATCACAGAATTTGGGGGTAATTTTACTCCTACGGTATTATTAACCTCAATAACAATCATTTCCACTCTATTCTGTCTATTCCAGTCTATTCTGAACACCTCACACCTCACAATATTGTTTTTAGGCCAAAAGGTTGCACCAAGGTTGCTGGATGACTAAGCTAAGCGACACAAGTGGACAACACAAACACCTGGCCTTTTTTTTTTTTTAACTAAAAGCATTTGGGATAGGGTTAAATTATTGTTCTTCACCTAATTCACTAATAAATAAACGACAATTTCGGAGCGGTTTTCGCCGAAATAAATTGTCAGATAAGTGGTTAAAGCCGTTTTCCGCTAATATGTAACCATTCACGTTTGCCCATGGCTGCAGATCCATGCAACTTTGGACTGCTAATTTGACACATGTACAGAGTAAAATCTCAGCCAATAACGATTGCACAGTAGTTTAGAAATTGGTCATTCCATCTGCAATCTTTGTGAGCTCCGGATAATACAGAGCATTTTAATGACTGTCAAAGAATACTGACAGCAATTTTGTGACCGCCAGACAACACAGAGAGCTATTTTATGACTGCCAGACAATACTGAGAACAATCTAATAATCACAATACTGAGAGCATTTAGTGACTGCCAAACACAACATAAAGCATATTTTGTGATTGCCAGACAATGCGGAAAGCATTTTAGAGACTACCAAATAATATATATAACAATGCAAACATTGGGGGTAAATCAGATGTGATCAGTAGGCTGTGTTTTCTCACAGCCTGTGATCAGGTCTGAACTGCGCATGCGTATGCACCGCAATGCGCAGGCACGTTGGACGCCTGCATCGGGCATCGGTGCATAGCGATGGGATGGTGCGAAAAAAGCGATTGCATGGGCAAACGCAAGGAGATTGACAGATAGAGGGCATTTGTAAGTGGCAACTGACCGTTTTTTGGGAATGTCTGGAAAAACGCAGGCGTGTCCAAGCATTTTCAGGGAGGGTGTCTGACGTCAATTCTGGTCCCGTCCCGAACAGGCTGAAGTGATCGCAGCGGCTGAGTAAGTCCTGGGCTGCGCAGAGACTGCACACTTGCACAGCTCAAATACCCTCCCCCTGTAGGCAGCGACTATCTGATCGCAGGACAACGAAAGTCGCTGCCCAGCGATCAGGTCTGAATAAGGCCCATTGAAGGACAATAGAGAGCATAGCATTATCATATAATGAGTGTCACAGTGACCACCATATAATACTGAGAGCGTCCCAGCAGGGCCGGTTCTTAGTCTTGTGGCGCCCCGGGCAAAATATGGGGGCGTGGCTTCGAATGGGGGCGTGGTCACGACGCTGAAAGAAAAAAGAAAAGAAAAAAGTATACTTACCATCCCCGTTCCTGATCCAGACCGCTGCAGACCCCCATCCGCCGGCGGCGCCGCTCTTCTCTCTTCGATCTATGGGAGAGACGTTATTACATCTCTCCCATAGAACAGCATAGACACTAGAGGTCAATTATGACCCCTAGTGTCTGTGCCACTATGCTGTGCGGCGCGCGATGACGTCATCGCGCATCGCACAGCAAAGGTCCTCTACATGAAGGGAAACTAGACCGTACCGTCTAGTTTCCCTTCATGAAGAGGACCTTTGCTGTGCGGTGCGCTATAACGTCATCGCGCACCACACAACTAAAGTCCTCTCAATGAAGGGAAACTAGACGCTACGCGTCTGGTTCCCTTCAAAGCGGGGGGGGGGGGGGCACAGCAGGGCACTGCGGGGGGCACAGTGGCGGATCTTGCCCTGGTGCGGCACCCTCCGGATGCCGCCGGCGCCCTTCGGAAGGCGGCGGCGCCCTCCGGAAGGCGGCGCCCCGGGCAAAAGTACCGCTTGCCCGTGGCAAGAACCGCCACTGCGTCCCAGCCTAATACAGAATTGCCTGCCCACATGCCCGCCCACTATGCATCCAGGAGTTCTGCCTATGGATGCAGACACATATATACACAGTTACACAAACATATACAGTTACTCAGATACATATACACAGACACATATATACAGTTACATCATAGGGGCTATTTACTAAACCTTGGATGGAGATAGTCGCTGGAGATAAAGTGCCAGCCAATCAGCGCCTAACTGTCATTTTTCAAACACAGCCTGTGGCATAGCAGTTAGGAGCTGGTACTTTATCTCCAGCGACTTTATCTCCATCCAAGGCTTAGTAAATAGACCCCATAGACATATACAGTATATACAGTTAGACAAATATATAGAGATACACAGACACATACAGTACAAAGGGGGTCATTCTGAGTTGATCGCTCGCTAGCAACTTTTTGCAGCGCTGTGATCAGGTTAAAAAACTCGGCAAAACTGCACATGCGTATGCACCGCAATGCGCAGGCGCTTCGTACAGGTACAAAGCGTATCGTTGCTGGGTGATGGATTTAACGAAGAATCCATTCGCACAGTCAATCACAAGGTGATTGACAGAAAGAGGGCGTTGATGGGTGTCAACTGACCGTTTTCTGGGAGTGTTTGGGAAAATGCAGGCGTGTCCAAGCGTTTGCAGGGCAGGTGTCTGACGTCAATTCCGGGACCAAAAAGACTGGAGTGATCGCAGCAGCTGAGTAAGTCCAGAGCTACTCAGAAACGGCACAAACTGTTTTTGTACCGCTCGGCTGCAAAGGCATTCGCACACTTGCAAAGCGAAAATACACTCCCCCATAGGCGGCGACTATCTGACTGCAGCGATCAACTCGGAATGGCCCCCATAGTCACACAGACACATATATACATAGACACATATATGCACAGACACATACAGTGCATAGTTACACAGACGCATACAGTATATGCACAGACACATACAGTACAGTAACACAGACGCAATAGATGTTAATGCCCCTCATACCATGCAGATTGGTAGCTGTCACTGAATGAGGATTGTGGCAGTTTCATCCTTTCTATCTGCCATGTCACACTGCAGGAATCAGGGTTGTGCTCTGTACTGGGTAGCCCCACCTCCTGCTAGGACATTACACTGCCACCTCCTTCAACTCATCCTTTGTGGTCATTGTGGATGGCCCCTTGAAGGAGGGTAGCCCGAGACACATTAAGCCAGATGCAGCATCGCTTGAAAAGTGATAAAATGGAGAGTGAAAAAGTACCAGCCAATCAGCTCCTAACTGACATTTTTCAAACACAGCCTGTGACATGGTAGTTAGGACCTGATTGGCTGGTACTTTTTCACTCTCCATGTTATCTCTTTCCAAACGATGATGCATCTAGCCCACAATCTCAGATACCCCCTTACTCAGTGCCAGATTAAGGTCCACATGGGCCTGGAGCTGAAATTTATGAGGGGCCTATTGTGTGCCTTGGCAAGATGAGTGACAAGTGCTGCGGTGGGGGTGGTCTAAATGGGGTGTGTGGCCTGTGCCGTGGGTGTGGCTATCTCCATGCTCCATGGAGGTCATAGCTAGTGCCATTCAACCACTTAATAGAGGAGCAGAGCAACAGACCCATACACACATACATACAGTTGGCAATTCTCCGTGATGCACGGGACAGCTACACAAAAATTACATACTTCTCCAAAATATCAACATTTAAGTGGGTCTTAAGTTATAGAGTAAGGAATTGGTACTAAGCAATTAAGTTTTCACATAACAACAATTTCTTAACAGACCAGTTTAAAAGGAAAATATTTTTTTAAGCGTGTGATGCACAGGACTTTATGCTCACTTTCTGGAGAATCACCCCACTGGTCGTAGAAGTGGGAATTTTGAAGTGGGGGTATGTGAAATGAAACGGGAGTACTGTTGTGTGTGCGCCAAAAAAGGGGGCATGGCCACTGAAAAGGAGTGTGTCCTTAACATTATATGCATTACATGCCCCCTCTCCTCCCCTTCTGGTCTGTATGTGCATCATTATGTCCCCTCCTCTCCTAACCTGTATATGCATTAGTGTGGGTAGAATCTATATCCCCATCGCCTTAAGGACCCGGATGTGACATCAGGTGAGGGCGGAGGTTGTCTTATGACGTGACAGCATTTTTATTTTTTCTCCAATTTAGGTTTGTTGTAAGTTATTTTCAGTTTTTTTGGCTCAATTATACCCTCGCTACACTTTGGGCCTGGAGTCTTACTTTGCTTGCCACAGATTACTATTCCCAATAGATGGTGACGTTGACACAGTGCATTATGGGAAATTCCCTCTCGGCAAAGGGAATTAAGGGGAGACAGCCGGTCACAATGACGACGCCGGGATCCCGCACAAACAACAGCCCACTGGTCGGCATGCCAACCAACAGGGACTGTTCCCACTTGTGGGTGTCCACGATACCCAAAGAGTGGGAATAGAACCTGTGGCGAGCCCCAAACCCGCTATGTGATGAGCGAAAGGGGCTTCGATGCGCTTGCCCCCCTTCCCCACCGGCCATATCCAAGTCTCCTGACTGCCGGTCACCCAAACCTAACCCATCTTGTGACCATATTTATATAAACTGGAGAAGAGATAATTTATCTCTTTTTCTTTAAACAAACTTATCTCCATCTCCAGATGGTAATAAAACAGATTTTCCTCTTCTGTGTCTGAAGTGTCGGCACTACATTCCCATAGGAATGTATGCTGACATACACACATAATGGGCCTGACTCAGAGCTGGACCCAATGTGTGTGTGTAATTATATATACTGTATAGGTGTATATAGATCTCTCTCTCTCTCTATATATATATATACAGTGGTCGAAGTGGGGCGGTATACGGCGGTATGGTATACCGCCACTTCTTCCACTGACCCGGAAATGAGCCCAGAAAGTGCAGCAGGAGGCGAGGGAAGTGGCCATCCTGCTGCACATGGTGCTCCCTGTCCGTGCGCGGCGGCCGGCGGCTATGTAGAGCGCTGTATTAGCTCACAGCCGCTCACCGCTGCCAGCCGCCCGCGCACGCCGCTCACCATCCGCCCGCTGCTCCCGCTCACCAGCCAGCCGCCGGCCCCGCTCCCAGCTGGCCGCCGGCCCCGCTCACCAGCCGGCCGCCGTCCCCGCTCACCAGCCGCCCGGCGCCAACTCACTGCTGCCAGCAACAAATAAGGTAATGTTCCCCTTTTGTCACCTCACTCCCTGCTGTTCCTGTCGTCACTGTCACTGTCCCTGTCGTCACCCTCCCTGTCGTCACTCTCCCTGTCGTCACACTCGTCACTCACACTGTCGTCACTCTCCCTGTCGTCACTGTCGTCACTCTCCCTGTCGTCACTCTCCCTGTCTTTACTGTCGTCACTCTCCCTGTCGTCACTCTCCCTCTGTCGTCACTCTCCCTGTCATCACTGTCATCACTCTCTCCCTGTCGTCACTCTCTCCCCCGTCTCTCTCTCTCTGTCGTCATGGCCGGATTAACAATGGGGCGGATGGAGCTGCAGCTCCAGGCCCCCCATTGAAAAATTGAAAATAGGCCCACAGGAGTGACAGCAGTGACAGGAAAAATCTCTTTCCTGTCACAGACTGCCAGCGGCCATCCTCTCTCCCGTGCATCTCCTCCCCCGGCTCCAGCACTCACCTGAGATCCGTGCAGGCAGTGTGGTAGCAGCCCCTCCCCTCCAGTCTCTCCTTCACTCAGGGCCCGAGTCTGTCACTCACAGGCCCAAGCTCCGCCCCCAGGCTGTACGGGGAGCTGCTGCTGATGCAGGAAGCCTGGTAAGTTTAATGGCTTCTTGTTTAGGGGAATCAATAGTGTGTGTGTGTGTGTGTGTGTGTGTGTGTGTGTGTGTGTGTGTGTGTACTGTATGTATGGTGTGGTGTGTGTATACTGTATGTGTGTGTGTGTGTACTGTGTGTGTATACTGTATGTGTGGTGTGGTGTGTGTATACTGTATGTGTGTGTGTACTGTGTGTGTATACTGTATGTGTGGTGTGTATACTGTGTGTGTACTGTACAGTATGTGTATACTGTATGTGTGTGTACTGTGTATGTATACAGTATGTGTGTGTACTGTATGTGTGCTGAATGTGTGTATACTATATGTGTGTATGTGTGTGTGTGTGTGTGTGTGTGTGTGTGTGTGTGTGTGTGTGTGTGTGTGTACTTTGTGGGGGTGTACTGTGTGTGTGTGTGTGTGTGTGTGTGTGTGTGTGTGTGTGTGTGTGTGTGTGTGTGTGTGTGTATAGTGTGTACTGTGTGTTTGTATATGTGGGGGTGGTGGGTGGGTGTACTTTGTGTGTGTGTAGTGTGCACTTGTGAGTGTACTATATGTGGTGGTGTGTGTGTATATATATATATTTCTCTGACGTCCTAGTGGATGCTGGGAACTCCGTAAGGACCATGGGGAATAGCGGCTCCGCAGGAGACTGGGCACAAAAGTAAAGCTTTAGGACTACCTGGTGTGCACTGGCTCCTCCCCCTATGACCCTCCTCCAAGCCTCAGTTAGATTTTTGTGCCCGGCCGAGAAGGGTGCACACTAGGGGCTCTCCTGAGCTTCTTAGTGAAAGTTTAGTTTTAGGTTTTTTATTTTCAGTGAGACCTGCTGGCAACAGGCTCACTGCATCGAGGGACTAAGGGGAGAAGAAGCGAACCTGCCTGCTTGCAGCCAGCTTGGGCTTCTTGGCTACTGGACACCATTAGCTCCAGAGGGACCGAACACAGGCCCAGCCTCGGAGTCCGGTCCCAGAGCCGCGCCGCCGGCCCCCTTACAGAGCCAGAAGCAAGAAGAGGTCCGGAAAATCGGCGGCAGAAGACATCAGTCTTCACCAAGGTAGCGCACAGCACTGCAGCTGTGCGCCATTGCTCCTCATACACACCTCACACTGCAGTCACTGAGGGTGCAGGGCGCTGGGGGGGGGGGGCGCCCTGAGCAGCAATAAAAACACCTTGGCTGGCAAACATACATCACATATAACCCCCAGGGCTATATGGATGTATTTTAACCCCTGCCAGAATCCATAAAAATGCGGGAGAAAAGTCAGCGAAAAGGGGCGGAGCCTATCTCCTCAGCACACTGGCGCCATTTTCTCTCACAGCTCCGTTGGAGGGAAGCTCCCTGGATCTCCCCTGCAGTTACTACACTACAGAAAGAGGTTAAAAAAGAGAGGGGGGCACTAATTAGGCGCAGTATTAATAAAACAGCAGCTATAAGGGGAAAAACGCTTCTATAAGGTTATCCCTGTATATATATAGCGCTCTGGTGTGTGCTGGCATACTCTCCCTCTGTCTCCCCAAAGGGCTAGTGGGGTCCTGTCCTCTATCAGAGCATTCCCTGTATGTGTGCTGTGTGTCGGTACGATTGTGTCGACATGTATGAGGAGGAAAATGGTGTGGAGGCGGAGCAATTGCCTGTAATGGAGATGTCACCCCCTAGGGAGTCGACACCTGAGTGGCTGAGCTTATGGAAGTAATTATGTGACAGTGTCAGCTCTTTACAAAAGATTGATGACATGAGACAGCCGGCTACTCAGCCTGTGCCTGTCCAGGTGTCTCAAAAGCCATCAGGGGCTCTAAAACGCCCGTTACCTAAGATGGCAGATACAGACGCCGACACGGATACTGACTCCAGTGTCGACGATTAAGAGACGAATGTGACTTCCAGTAGGGCCACACGTTACATGATTGAGGCTATGGAAAATGTTTTACATATTTCTGATAATACCAGTACCACTAAAAAGGGTATTATGTTGGGTGAGAAAAAACTGCCGGTAGTTTTTCCTGCATCTGAGGAATTAAATGAAGTGTGTGATGATGCGTGGGTTTCCCCCGATAAAAACTGTTAATTCCTAAAAAGTTATTAGCATCATACCCCTTCCCGCCAGAGGATAGGGCACGTTGGGAAACACCCCCTAGGGTGGATAAAGCGCTCACACGTTTGTCTAAACAGGTGGCACTACCGTCCCCGGATACAGCCGCCCTTAAGGAACCTGCTGACAGAAAGCAGGAAAATATCCTAAAAATGTATATACACTCACACGGGTGTGATACTGCGACCAGCAATCGCCTCAGCCTGGATGTGCAGTGCTGGGGTGGCTTGGTCGGATTCCCTGACTGACAATATTGATACCCTAGATAGGGACAGTATATTACTGACTATAGAGCATTTAAAAGATGCATTTCTATATATGCGTGATGCACAGAGGGATATTTGCCGACTGGCATCAAGAGTAAGTGCGCTGTCCATTTCTGCCAGAAGAGGGTTATGGACAAGACAGTGGTCAGGTGATGCTGATTCCAAAAGGCATATGGAAGTATCGCCTTCTAAAAGGGAGGAGTTATTTGGGGTAGGTCTAACAGACCTGGTGGCCACGGCAACGGCTGGGAAATCCACATTTTTACCCCAGGTAGCCTCTCGACATAAGAAGACGCCGTATTATCAGGCGCAGTCCTTTAGGCCCCATAAGGGCAAGCGGGCAAAAGACTCCTCATTTCTGCCCCGTGGCAGAGGGAGAGGAAAAAGGCTGCAGCAGAAGCCATTCACAAGCTGTATTCCCAGCAGGTGATAATCAAGGTACCCCTCCTACAACAGGGAAAGGGGTATTATTCCACGCTGTTTGTGGTACCGAAGCCGGACGGCTCGGTGAGACTTATTTTAAATCTGAAATCCTTGAACACTTACATACAAATGGAAGAAGGGGATTATATGGTGTCTCTGGACATCAAGGATGCTTATCTCCATGTCCCAATTTACCCTTCTCACCAAGGGTACCTCAGGTTTGTGGTACAGAACTGTCACTATCAGTTTCAGACGCTGCCGTTTGGTTTGTCCACGGCACCCCGGGTCTTTACCAAAGTAATGGCCGAAATGATGATACTCCTTCGAAGGATGGGAGTTTTAGTTATCCCTTACTTGGACGATCTCCTGATAAGGGCAAGATCCAGGGAACAGTTGGTAGTCGGGGTAGCACTATCTCAAGTAGTGTTGCGGCAGCACGGTTGGATTCTCAATATTCCAAAATCGCAGCTGATCCCGACGACACGTCTTCTATTCCTAGGGATGATCCTGGACACAGTCCAGAAAAAGGTGTTTCTCCCGGAGGAGAAAGCCAGGGAGTTATCCGAACTAGTCAGAAACCTCCTAAAACCAGGCCAAGTGTCAGTGCATCAGTGCACAAGGGTCCTGGGAAAAATGGTGGCTTCCTACAAAGCAATTCCATTCGGCAGATTCCACGCAAGAACTTTCCAGTGGGACCTGCTGGACAAATGGTCCGGATCGCATCTTCAGATGCATCAGCGGATAACCCTGTCACCAAAGACAAGGGTGTCTCTCCTGTGGTGGTTGCAGAGTGCTCATCTTCTAGAGGGCCGCAGATTCGGCATTCAGGACTGGGTCCTGGTGACCACGGATGCCAGCCTGCGAGGCTGGGGAGCAGTCACACAGGGAAGAAATTTCCAGGGCTTGTGGTCAAGCCTGGAGACATCACTTCACATAAATATTTTGGAGCTAAGGGCCATTTACAATGCCCTAAGCCAAGCAAGACCTCTGCTTCAAGGTCAGCCGGTGCTGATCCAGTCGGACAACATCACGGCAGTCGCCCACGTAAACAGACAGGGCGGCACAAGAAGCAGGAGGGCAATGGCAGAAGCTGCAAGGATTTTTCGCTGGGCGGAAAATCATGTGATAGCATTGTCAGCAGTGTTCATTCCGGGAGTGGACAACTGGGAAGCAGACTTCCTCAGCAGGCACGACCTCCACCCGGGAGAGTGGGGACTTCACCCAGAAGTCTTCCACATGATTGTAAACCGTTGGGAAAAACCAAAGGTGGACATGATGGCGTCCCGCCTAAACAAAAAATTGGACAGGTATTGCGCCAGGTCAAGGGACCCTCAGGCAATAGCTGTGGACGCTCTGGTAACACCGTGGGTGTACCAGTCAGTGTATGTGTTCCCTCCTCTTCCTCTCATACCAAAAGTACTGAGAATTATAAGACGGAGGGGAGTAAGAACTATACTCGTGGCTCCGGATTGGCCAAGAAGGACTTGGTACCCGGAACTTCAAGAGATGCTCACGGAGGACCCGTGGCCTCTACCTCTAAGAAGGGACCTGCTCCAGCAAGGACCCTGTCTATTCCAAGACTTACCGCGGCTGCGTTTGACGGCAGGGCGGTTGAACGCCGGATCCTGAAGGAAAAAGGCATTCCGGATGAAGTCATCCCTACCCTGATCAAGCCAGGAAGGATGTAACTGCAAAGCATTATCACCGCATTTGGCGAAAATATGTTGCGTGGTGCGAGGCCAGTAAGGCCCCGATGGAGGAATTTCAACTAGGTCGATTCCTGCATTTCCTGTAAACAGGAGTGTGTATGGGCCTAAAATTGGGGTCCATTAAGGTTCAAATTTCGGCCCTGTCAATTTTCTTCCAGAAAGAACTAGCTTCAGTTCCTGAAGTTCAGACGTTTGTAAAAGGGGTACTGCATATACAGCCTCCTTTTGTGCCTCCAGTGGCACTTTGGGATCTCAATGTAGTTTTGGGGTTCCTAAAGTCACATTGGTTTGAACCACTTGAATCTGTGGAGTTAAAATATCTCACATGGAAAGTGGTCATGTTGTTGGCCCTGGCCTCGGCCAGGCGCGTGTCAGAATTGGCGGGCTTTATCCTGTAAAAGCCCTTATCTGATCTTCCATTCAGACAGGGCGGAATTGAGGACTCGTCCTCATTTTCTCCCTAAGGTGGTTTCAGTGTTTCATCTGAACCAACCTATTGTGGTACCTGCGGCTACTAGTGACTTGGAGGACTCCAAGTTGTTGGACGTAGTCAGGGCCTTGAAAATATATGTTTCCAGGACGGCTGGAGTCAGAAAATCTGACTCGCTGTTTATCCTGTATGCACCCAACAATCTGGGTGCTCCTGCTTCTAAGCAGACTATTGCTCGTTGGATTTGTAATACAATTCAGATTGCATATTCTGTGGCAGGCCTGCCACAGCCAAAATCTGTAAAAGCCCATTCCACAAGGAAGGTGGGCTCATCTTGGGCGGCTGCCCGAGGGGTCTCGGCTTTACAACTTTGCCGAGCAGCTACTTGGTCAGGGGAAAACACGTTTGCTAAATTCTACAAATTTGATACCCTGGCTGAGGAGGACCTGGAGTTCTCTCATTCGGTGCTGCAGAGTCATCCGCACTCTCCCGCCCGTTTGGGAGCTTTGGTATAATCCCCATGGTCCTTACGGAGTTCCCAGCATCCACTAGGACGTCAGAGAAAATAAGAATTTACTTACCGATAATTCTATTTCTCGTAGTCCGTAGTGGATGCTGGGCGCCCATCCCAAGTGCGGATTGTCTGCAATACTTGTACATAGTTATTGTTAACTAAATCGGGTTATTGTTGTGAGCCATCTATCCAGAGGCTCCTCTGTTATCATGCTGTTAACTGGGTTCAGATCACAAGTTGTACGGTGTGATTGGTTGGCTGGTATGAGTCTTACCCGGGATTCATAAATCCTTCCTTATTGTGTACGCTCGTCCGGGCACAGTATCCTAACTGAGGCTTGGAGGAGGGTCATAGGGGGAGGAGCCAGTGCACACCAGGTAGTCCTAAAGCTTTACTTTTGTGCCCAGTCTCCTGCGGAGCCGCTATTCCCCATGGTCCTTACGGAGTTCCCAGCATCCACTACGGACTACGAGAAATAGAATTATCGGTAAGTAAATTCTTATTATATATATATACACACACACACACACACTGTTCCCCCGTTGCTAGGGGAAACAAACAGCGGCACGCCAGAGTTTTGATGAAAAAAGTAAAAACTGTATTTAAATAATTTGCAAAAAATGCACCACCGACGTTTCAGGGCTCACACGCCCTTTCTTCAAGGTGACACACAACAAGACTATAGTGAGAAGCTTACCTTAAGTAGGCAGGAATTACCGGCACCAGTGCACGGTGAGTCAAGCGCCGCGTCTCCGTCCGCCGGCTATGACATGATCACCCCCGCACCATCCGTTGCCTAGCTACAGGGTACAGCCGGGGACGCCGCGGTCTGACTAATCTCCCATAGAGTGCTTGAAACCCAGAAAGTGTGTATTTACTTTTTATACCACAGTGGGAGTCTCAACACTGGCCTAATACACACTTTCTGGGTTTCAAGCACTCTATGGGAGACGGAGTAGTCAGAACGTCCCCGGCTGTACCCCGTCGCTAGGCAACGGACGGCGTGGAGGTGATCACGTCATAGCCGGAGACGCGGTGCTCAACTCACCGTGCACTGGTGGCGGGAATTCCTGCCTACTTAAGGTAAGCTTCTCAATATAGTCTTGAGGTATGTCACCTTAAAGAAGGGGCATGTTATCCCTGAAACGTCGGTGGTGCATTTTTTGCAAATGATTTAAATAAATTTTTAACTTTTTTCATTAAGCCTCTGGAGTGCCGCTGTTTGTTTCCCCTAGCAACCGGGGAACAGTGTTTGTGTATACCATTCATACTGAGGGCACCGGAGCAGATATTTGCTGGAATCCTTATACGCGGGGTGCCATCAGTGATCAGTTAATGTGTAATGTGTCGAATAAACTGTGGCACTCCTAGTGAAAAAGTAGCATTACATCTGAGTCATGTGGCTTACGTTTCGGTGCCACTCAAGCACCTTTCTCAAAGCAGACAAAAGATGTCTGCTCTGGAGTGAGTCTGTCGCTTCCCTCCTCACGATGTATAAGAACCAGGCGGCACTCAGTGGACTTGGTGAAAAAATAGTGCTTTAGTCTGACAAAAATGCAATTAGGGCATAGCTTGCCAACGTTTCAGCGCCCGCGCAGGGCGCTTTTTTCAAGGCTCTATGCTATAGAACAAACATCATAGAGCCTTGAAAAAAGCACCCTGCATGGACCCCGCATGCTCCAGTCCGGCGTGGAGTGTTGTCTTGACAACACGCGCACTGGGGGGGGGACGTCATCGGCCGGGAACTCAGGAAGCGGTCCCGGAACTCTCCTGGAGCAGATGCCACAGGGAGGATGCCTTTTCACTGGCGGGCTTCTCACCTTTATAGGTAGGCACCTTTTTCTTAATTTTGTTCACATCACGCCCATTTACGCAGACCACTCCCCCACACCACTGGTCATGCCCCCACATCATTAGTCACACCCCCAGCAGCAGCGCATAATAGGCCCTTTTGAAATTTCAGCTCCAGGCCCATTTGGACCTTAATCTGGCACTGTCTGTCGTCACTGTCTCTCTCTGTCGTCACTGTCTCTCCCTGTCGTCACTCTCCCTGTCGTCACTGTCGTCACTCTCTCCCTGTCGTCAATGTCGTCACTCTCTCCGACGTCACTGTCGTCATTCTCTCCCTGTCGTCACTCTCGTCACTCTCCCTGTCGTCACTCTGTCCGTCGTCACTCTCCCTCTGTCGTCACTCTCCCTGTCGTCACTTTCTCTCCCCCTGCCTCTCTCCCTGTCGTCACTGTCGTCACTCTCTCTCTCTGTCGTCACTCTCTGTCGTCACTCTCTCTGTCGTCATTCTCTCTGTCGTCACTCTATCGCTGTCGTCACTCTATCGCTGTCGTCACTGTCGTCTCTCCCTGTCGTCACTGTCGTCTCTCTCTCCCTGTCGTCACTGTCGTCACTCTCTCCCTGTCGTCACTCTCTCTCCCTGTCGTCTCTCTTCCTGTCGTCTCTCTCTCCCTGTCGTCACTGTCGTCTCTCTCCCTGTTGTCACTGTCGTCTCTCCCTGTCGTCACTCTCTCCCTGTCGTCACTCTCTCCCTGTCGTCACTGTCGTCTCTCTCTCCCAGTCTCTCTCTCTCTCTCCCCGTCTCTCTCTCTTTGTCGTCACTGTCTCTCTCTGTCGTCACTCTCTCTCCCTGTCGTCACTCTCCCTGTCGTCACTCTCATCACTCACTGTCGTCACTCTCACTGTCGTCACTCTCTCCCCCCCTGTCGTCACTCTCCCTGTCGTCACTCTCGTCACTCTCCCTGTTGTCCCTGTCGTCACTCTCTCCCTG